>NW_015505636.1:660793-729341 GCF_001515645.1 Sinocyclocheilus grahami
ACACACACACACACACACACACACACACACACACACACACACTTGGCTGTCTGCTGGTATTTTATCGGCGGCTCTATCGGGGTAAACACTGTGCAATGTTTGTAGTGGAAAGCTTTAATCAAAGAGTAATTGTTTACATTTGAAGGTGGCTTGGCCTTTTGCCGTTGGGCATTCATGCATGAGGGGATAGATTTGAAATACTAGACCTAGGCCTGTCGCAATAATCAATAAATCGACTTATCGAGCAATATATGTACATGACCTCAATTTTTGGTGACGCAATATATCGCCCATTATATTTACTTAAAAATTAATGTCACCATGTTTTGTGCATTCCACTTGCGCCTGTGTTTTTTGCAGCTTCTCGTACATAACGTGGTGTAGTCATGAGGTGCTAGTTCAAATTTAAAAATGCTTCTACAAAAAAAAGTTTAATCTGCAGATATGGTTTTGTTTAGGGATCTGTGTCTTTGTGCATACGGACATCTGACTGATAAGTAGTGATTGTGTTTTTCAGCAATCGTATGCACCCTTAATTTACAGAGAAAAGCAGGTCCGGGAAAAATTCTGTAGATGGAAAAATCTGCATACAATTTCTTTGTGCATTTTTCTTTTTTTCTACTTGTTACTTTGCACTTTTTGTTAGAAAATGTTTATTTACTATTTATTCAGTTTTTTTAAGGAATCTAATATTTTGATACTTAATTTCCATGATCTAAATATTCTTAAAAATTAAAAGTTTGATGTCATTTGGAAGTGTGTAAGCCTTCTTGCATTATTATGCTGTTACGTTATGATTATATATTCAGTGGCATAAAATGGTCTTTAAAATGACAGTAATATCGCTTATCGCAATTATTTCTGGGGCAATATATCGCACAACAAAAAGTTATCGTGACAGGCCTTAAACATTTTTTTAATCCTGTCATTATACTGACCCTTATGTTCTTCTGTAAGGGTGTGTGAATGATGACAGAGTTTTCAGTTTTCTTTCAGGCAAAACCCCTAAGCATTAGACCATTTGTGCTCTGAATGAATGGAGGGATGTGCTTTTACTGTTCTATGAGAGATGAGTGGCAGGCTTGCATTTTGCATTTTGTAGGATTGACCATGGAGAAGAGTGGTGAGAGTGTTAAACAGTGGTGAAATGCCAGGCAACAGCTAGTTTCTTTAAGGTGAAGGTAAAGCTTTCATTGTTGCTGATAATGCTGATAAGTTTTTAGAGGATTTAGTGCTTAAATCACTTTACATACTTCATATTTTAAATGCAGTTTGCACACTTTCGTTGTGGCTGGGTGACACTGTATGTATTATATCGGCATTCAGAAATTAATTTAGCACATTCATTAATTATTCATTTACAAAAAGTTTGAGGTCAGTTATTCACTGTTCAAAGGTTTGGGGTCAGAAAGATTTTAAGAAATTAATACTTCTGTTCTGCAAGGGTGCATTATATTGACCTAAATTGACCGTGTATATATACAGTAAATATTTGAACTTTGAAAGTAAATCGTTTTGAGCTTCATATTCATCAAAGAATCTGAAAAAAACTCTTTTCAGGTTTTTTTCAACTTTGCCGTCAAAGGAATAAATTACAATTTAGTATGTAATTTTAAATAGTAAACATTTATTTTAAATTGTAATAATATTTTACAATATTACTGTTTTACTGTATTTTTATCAAATAATTGCAGCCTCCAGCCTTGGAGCATGAGGAACTTCCTTCAAAAACTTACTGATATTTTAAAATGTGTTAATATAGAAAACAGTTATTTTAAATTGTAGTAATATTTCACAATATTACTGTTTTTACTGAATTTTTATATTAGAATTGTAGCCTCCAGCCTTGGAGCGTAAGGAACGTCTTTCTTGCTGATCCCAAACATTTAAATGATGACTGACTCTGTCATTTGCCATTTTTACAGAGATACCCCAAATGCAGCAGACCGCTAATGTTTTGGCAAGGATTGAGCAGACTTCGCCTGGTGGACAATAAAACAGGCGAGAAAGGATCATAGACTTACATTACTCTGTACATGATAAGCATAGATGACATTTTCTTCAAAAAAAAAAAGAAAAGAAAAGAAAGGAGTATGTTTTCACTATAAATTCTTGTTTTAGAAGCACTGTATGTGAAAACTCTTTGCAGAGTTTTTTTTTGTTATTTATGGCAGCTGCCAACACCGCAAGCCAAATTTAACATGATTAATGAATTTGCACGGTCACACCAACATTGTACTCTCATTATGCTCATTACACTAATCATTACAAAAACACGGGATGTCCCACTTTCCAGAACTTCCCAAGCAAAAGCCCTAAAGTTGACTCATTTTATTTTAATACCATGTATTTTAGTCTCTTATACATTATTCAGAGATATAGAGAGCCACTTTGTGAAGCATTATGAATAATCAATAAGCAATCCTCAGTAATACATCTTATAAAGAGATAATTTCTCCCTTGACTGTAGAGCAGATTATAGTCATACAGACGGTAAAGTGCGATTTCATACGGACCTCCCGGTGAGGTCAACGGTGTCTTGGGCCTAAACGTTATTGACTGAGTGCTTCAGCATCTGCTTGTGTCCTTGTGTGGTGCTGACTCCTTTTGACCTCTACACACACACATCTTAAGTTGAGAGTTGTAAGCTTTGTGTTTTACCCTGATGGGACTCCAGGGCCCTCGTCTATCACACTGTTACACTCAGAACATCCATAATTTACAGCTGAAGATTCAAAGGGGAAGCGTGTTTACAGTGGAGGCTTGTGTTGGTGGACTTTTCAGCATCTGCATTGGTGTGCGAGAGCATGTTTGTGCACTTCTGTGCACTAGCAATCCCTGTTTCGAAACAAAGAATGTGTTGGACCTGATTATCTCTGCTGCTCACAAGTGCTGAAGATGTAGTTTTTGCTGAGTTAGCGTACAGGTGAATGAACTTTCTCTTTCCACATCTAGTTTTTTCCTGTTTCACAAGGGAGTGTCTAACAAGGGTAGTCAGTGTGGATCAAGAATGTAAAGTGAATAATTTACTTGGACGTTCTTATTATTTATTTAGTCTTTTCTGTGTGCTGGACAGATTATGTGGTTTAAGGGTCCTTTGAGGGGGTATTTACACTTGGTCATTTTTCATAGTTACAGGATCATGAAAAGACCCAAGTATAAATGTATCTGGTTGTTCAGGGCAGGCCACACGTATAACGTTTAATCTTCCTCAAATAAACTACGACAGCATAAGGAAGTGCAGGAGCCTCGCAATCATTGATATGAAACCTAGTAAGAGTGGCCACAAATCTCAAACACTAAGGTGGAAAATTTCACTGGCTGGCATTAGCATCAAAGTGAACTTTGTTTGCATTGCATGGGAGTACTAGATCAGATTTATATCCGATATGTGGAGATGCATTTATGTTGCCAAGTATAAATGGATTGTGCGTATCCAATCAGACAGCAATACGATCGATCCAAATGCATGAAGTGACTAAGTGTAAATGGGTTAGTAAATGTGTATAAATGTTTGTTCTGTGGTTGTTTTAGGTGAGTGGAGGGCTGTGGAAGGAGAAGAGGAGGAAGAAGAGGATTGTGGGCCATCTTGGGACAACGAAACTGAAGATTTTTGGGTATTTACTGCACGTCATACAGAAGACAAATGTGCTGCTAGCTACATTAGTCAGCATGAAACCAAAATTCCCAATTCTTATTTTTATGGAATATTGCAATGTTTATTATAATTTATCATTATATTATTCATATCTTCTCTTCCTTGTTGATGTGCACGTTGGCACGAGGGTTGGGCCATAAACCTGTCCATCACATGAGATTGCACCAATTAGCAAACAACAACAATCCAATGATTTAATCAACTCCTGATGGACAAAATCAAGTGCCGCCCTATTTTTTTTTCCTTGCTCATGAAGCTGTTTCACTTGTGTAGGCATCACAATAAATAAATATATTGCAATTTCCGTTTCATACTGAATGCGGTCATATTTAAAAATGTTCACGTGTAAAATCCAGTCATTTCATAAGCAATCTGGAATTTCACATGAATTCCACACAAGGGAAAAAAATGTCCTTGCAGATTTCATCACAGGTTCAAGTTGGTCACAGATTCCTCGTGAATTTTTTCACTAAAGTGACCTTTTAAACTTGAATGTGAGCCTTTATCGTCCATAGTACTTGGAAAAACTCACTCGGTCAAAATTAAGCCATTGCAGTTGTTGGTCTTTGGCTTCCAGCTTGGTTTTATATCCCATTGTATAAAACGATCACTTGACCTGGTTTCCTAGAGCATTCTTATTCTCTCGTGGCACAGTGACACACTTGATCTTTATTTAAACTGATATGGTTGAGGTCAGATTTGCTAGCACTGCTGTTACCACAGTCCTACACTGCAGCCCACTGCAATAATGCTAAGCTATTATTGATAAGTCATGGTTCTTCATTACCAGTTCTTATAAAGTCTCAATGGGGAGCTGTTCTAGTCATTACTTAGCATAGTCTTTGTGCATCATTGATGCTTGTCAGTCACTTTAGGGGCAACCGCTAGCTAGAGCACAGCAACGTAGTGGAATGTTTTGCATTTAGGTATAGTCATGTATTTTGAGTGCTGTACATTGTACAGTACATAGTCAACAATATTAAGTGCTGGATCCAGCTGTATATTTCCTGTGTTTACAGCCAACAAGAGGCCAAGGCCTTGACAAATCCCCATTGAAGCGTCTCAGGAGATCCGAGAACTCCCTTTGCTACCTTGTTATAAAATAGACAGCTGTTTCTGTCAAATTTTTTCAAAAATTTGAAACTTTTCAACATATTTTTAAAAAATGCACATGATATTTAATTAGAATTCAGAACTCATGCTTTCTTTCAAAGCTTTCCGTCTTTTGTACCTCATCAGGAATTGTGGCAGCTGTAAAACAGACCTCTCCATCAAACCTTGTGCTTATGTAGTTATACCACTTTCTCAGGCAAAGCTGTTGGGTTATGGGATTTTGAATGTTCTTTTTGTTATGATTAATTGAATCTGGCTTTAGTGTATTCTTGTATGTCGAGTAGTTCTGACCTGATTAGTTCCGTTGGAACGACGTAGCTCTTTATTTAGTGAAAGTTTAGGTATGATAAATGCCCTCAATCAATAAATAACTCTCCAGACCCCAGTGTGCGGTTTTGACTCGCCTCATAAATACTTCCTCTAATGAGAGAAGGAGAGAAATTTCTCATTAACAGACTGCTTAATTTAACAGCTTTACCATTGGTTACCGTGATAATTACAGCTTCTCTTTGATCTCGCCAGACAATGTTTCCCAGATTCTCCAACTCATCAGAGAAACAGCTGCTATATCAGAGAGACCCTCTCTATGGCAGGGAAATGAGAGACAGCTCCTCAATCACATGACACGCGCTCATGTGCGGTTTTGACTCGCCTCATAAATACTTCCTCTAATGAGAGAAGGAGAGAAATTTCTCATTAACAGACTGCTTAATTTAACAGCTTTACCATTGGTTACCGTGATAATTACAGCTTCTCTTTGATCTCACCAGACAATGTTTCCCAGATTCTCCAACTCATCAGAGAAACAGCTGCTATATCAGAGAGACCCTCTCTATGGCAGGGAAATGAGAGACAGCTCCTCAATCACATGACACGCGCTCTGAAGTCTGGATTTACAACTGGTGCCTTTGTTGAACACAATGTGGGTGATTCCTGGGAGATTTCAGAGGGACCGGGGGTAAAACAGCATGCCGAAGCTTAAAGGGATCGTTCACCCAAAAATGGAAATTCTGTCATAATTTACTCACCAGATTGTTCATGCTACTCTTTTACAATGTAAGTGAATGTTGACAAAGGGCTGTCAAGCTCAAGAAATTACAAAGCCTTTTCATAAAGGTAGCTCTTATATGGCTTGTGTACTATATTCCACTTCTGAGTTTTAGTCTGTTCCTCACGCAAAGCTATTGTATGAGTCACTTTTTTTTATTGGTACTCTGCCAGCCCCTTATCATATATTTGGAATGCGAACATCCTGCCTAACATCTCCTTTTGTTTTCCACAGAAGTCATACGGGATTGGAATGATGAGTAAAAGGTGACTGAATTTTAATTTTTTGCTAATCCATCCCTTTAACCCCAAAAGCAGAAAGTGAAAATACACTTGTGTCTGTTGATTTAAATGCAATGTTGGTCACTGATCGCACAATGAACCATGTTTATGTGCAGACGGGCTTTCTTCTTGGCTCTACCCTATCTAGACAACCATTCCTCTTATTACTTCTTTAAAGCTACTCAAGTTCACTCTTAAATCCCTTGGGTCTCCAAACCTGAACAAGTACTGAGGCAGGAGTATCAGCATAAGCTTTGATGCTCAGTTTCATATTCTCTAACATTAAAAATGTGCATATTATAACAGGCTTCTTTTCCCTGGCCTCTCGGTTCTGATCATATACACAGATTTGAAGACCGAGATCTTTAACCACACCTTCCATCATTCAGGAATACTTGATGCAGGTCTTTGTCTTTCTGCCTGTGTTCCTGTAAAGTTGGCCTTCCTTGCTTTGTTTTCCTCTCTTTTGTTCTTTGTTAGTACCGTTTTAGCTGTTTTGCTTAAGCCACAGGTCTCAGGAATACTTGATGCAGGTCTTTGTCTTTCTGCCTGTGTTCCTGTAAAGTTGGCCTTCCTTGCTTTTTTCCCCTCTCTTTTGTTCTTTGTTAGTACCGTTTTAGCTGTTTTGCTTAAGCCACAGGTACTGAGTGAGATACGGCCCGTTCACACCAAGCATGATAACTGTATCTGAAAATGTAATAATCCAGTCTATCAGAATCAAGTCGACTTTAAAGAGCTTGAGCATGTAAAGCGGAAGATGTGTGCTTAAAATAAAATAAAGTTGTAGTTGTCCTTCTTGATTTTCCATACAGCTGTCTATACAGCCAATATAGTTCATTGTTGGTCTCTATTGACTTTCACTGTACAAAAAAGAAAAAATAAATGTTCAATATTTTAACATTTAAAAAAAAAATCATTCTTCAAAATATCTTTACATTTATATATATATATATAAAAGTGTATATATAAAAATTATATCAAAAATAAATATACAATTTATTTATTTGTATTATTTATTTATTAATATTAAAAAAACATCATGCAGATTTGGAATGATATGACGGTGAGTAAATGATGAAAGAATTTCAACAGAAACTATCCTTTGATATCAGAAATTATTTTTTGAGGACAAAAAAAAACTATTTGCATGGTTTAGTTTGGTAACTGCTCTAACAGATTCTGTGAGTTCATTTAATAAAGGATCTGTTGACTAATTCAATGAATGAGTGAACATGACTGAGTGAAATTGTGAGTTTGAGATAGATTGTGGTATTTATTAAGAGGAGTAAAAATAAACATAACACAATAGAAAGCATTAAAAGTAGCATTAGCAAGCATTAATAGAATCACACCACGCAACCCTAGTACTAAGAGGCAAAGAGAAGGAAGTGGAGAGAAATTTGGAAATGAGGGCATAGTGATGAAATGAGGGAAGCATGGTGTTATGGGAGTTGGTTGAAGATGGAGTCTGAGGGTTTAGGCAGTCTTCTCTACTGTGTGACCTACTTAATAAATACAAATGTCACACCAAACAGCAAAAGGTCATTTAAAGGTTCTATAAGGTGACTCACATAGACTTAGCCTCTGGCCACAGGTTCTCACACTTTCATTACGGTTTCTTGGCCTCCCCCTGATCACTTAATCTGGGTGAATGCTATTATCAAAGACCAATCCTCCCAAATGCCTGTGCCTTCTCACTTCTATATTCTAGAAGCTACAATTACCCAACTAAATGCATAATTGTAGCACTTGCCCTCCTCCTACTGTGGACGTTCATGCAACATCAACCCAAGTCATTTTGACTGTCGCAGTCACTTCCATTTCCAGCACTTCACCGTAGAGGTGACACACACTGAGTTGCCCTTGGCGACTGCATTCCGTGGGTCAAAGTTCAATACCTTGATTTACAGCATCCTGTCTGGTCGGCTCTGTGGAAATGAGGCTCCTCACCACAGTGTCTTCAAGAAAAAAAGTCACTGCCAAGAGAAATTATGGCACACCGTTATCTTTTGACTCCTGCAACATTTCCATGAAATTTTCAACCATCCTTTTCTCAAGCATACAGATGTGTTTACTACTAATATTATTTTATGGCCTGATAAGTATGACATGGAAAATTAGGTTTTTTAAATTTAATTATAATACTATAATTTAGTGTAACAGTGTTTTCCATACAATTTACAAGCTCCAAAAATTAGTTTATAAAGTGGTTTAATTTGCAGTTTGACACTCAGGGTTTGAAATCAGTTCAGTCGAACATCACTGGATCTCAAGTCTCAAGATCAGGGCTCAATGAATGAAAACGAAAACTGGAAACGAACGAAATTAACCAGAAACAGAAATGAAATCAAACTTAATAGTTCCGAACAGAATCAAAATTTGAAAATTGCCATTAACTGGTTAATAACATTATTTTACCGTTCCATTTAATATTTGGATTTTGCAGTCAACCAATCACGAATTTAAATAGAACGGCCTATGCAAAATATTTGGATGTGCAAAAATCTACTACATTTTTCACTGAAGAACATAAATTTAATTCTGCTCCTAACATAAAAATATTATTAAAGTTACAGAAAGTTTGGAACATACTTCATAAATCAAATAGACTATGTGGTACTTTTGTTGTTTTTTTCTTTTGTCCTTTCATTCCCGTTCACTTTCATTGTTTAAAAAAGAGCAGCAGGGATATTCTGCAAAATATCTTTCAGCAGCATTTATGGGAGAGATTCCTTTATGTATTCACTATTCAGTGATTTACACTGAAATGATTTAGCTAGTGGGAATATTTTAGTTCTGTATGCTCTCGTCTTTCTGATGCAGGATGCTTTTCTTATTGATTAGTCCACATCTGCGTGTACAGGCAAGCCTGTAGTTTTGAAATTGGAATAGATTTTTTCCCTTCCACATTTATTGGCTCAGGTGACAGCTAATTACTCAAGAGTGTGTTTGTGCGTGTGTTATGCAGAGTTGATATTATTTCATGTGGTTCTTTTGTTATGGTGCTCTGCTTGACTGACATGTTTTAACATCTGTTGTATTGTTCCTGCAGAGTGCAGTCTTTTTGCAGATGCATGTACGTAGCGTGTTATGATGTACCTGGCATGTTTGTGTTTTCATTTCCTCTGGTTAATATTTTGTTGCTTTGGCTGTCACAAGATAAGATACTGCAGGTGTGTGTGTAAGTGTGCAAAACTGTGTGTCCGTAAGTCTGCTGTGGAGAGGCATAGTCTCTTCTAAACAAGGAACTTTAAAAAAAAATCAGAGATAGGCAAACAGTGCTGTTTTCTCTGAAAATGTCTCCTCTTCTGAGAGAGACAACTGACCTTTCACTCAAACACACACCCTTGTACACATCAACTACGTTATAAGATGTTTTTTCTTCTTCATGTGAGGCATCCAGATCTGACTCGAACAGCTGATGTATAGAACAAAGTCCCCACCCTACATTTTTTTTCTTTTTTGATATTCTGTTTTACTCTTATGTACATCACAATTAGTGTTGGGAAGGTTACTTTGGAAATGTAATAGGTTACAGATTACAAGTTACCCTATTTAAAATGTAATAAGTAATGCAACTGATTCCAATTGATTACTTTTTGATTACTTTTCTAAATTTCTAATGAATGTTTGCAACTGTTATTCATTTTCAAACATTTAAAGCTGACAGGGTTAACCTTACAATAGTACTGAACACTGATTACTGTCAGATTTTCAAAATACTTCATCACTTGAATTAAGATTATAACAATTTAATTTTTAACAATTTAAAAGCACAGCCACCATAAAATCAGACTTTTTAGCAACTCTTTTCACTTTAAGAGCATTCTGAGGTTAAATACTCAGAATTTCAGAATGATCAGAACTAAATTTAGATTTAACATCATAACAAGAAATAGTTTAATAGCTATGATGCTATTCTTGAAATCAAATCTTTGCACAGCTATGACAGGAAACACTGGCATCTAACAATGCCTTGGGGGAAACAATTAATCTTGAGAAATAAGGCATATACATAAACACAGATAGTAAATAAAACAGTTATTGAATAAGCATGTGTCCTATTCTGTCTTAAACTCCTGAAACATTGATGTCTCATATTTTAGAGCAGTCAATGAAGTTTGTGAAAGAAAGCAATTAAATGTGTGTGTGTGTGTGTGTGATTATAAAAATATTCAGATGTAACCACCTTTGTAATCGTTAACATTTTCACAAGTAACTGTAATTTAATTACCAATTTTTTCTCAGTAAGCAATTATAGCCTACATTTAAACTTGTATAAAGTAAATTTTTTAAGTGTCCAATACTTTTTAAGAAGGAATGCTTAAAAAAAATCAGTCTCAGTAAACTTGTGAAACAACACTCTTTAAATTGTCATATCAAACAGATCTGTGGGCTTTCTTTTAAAATTCTTGTTGACTTCTCTGAAGGAACTTGTGCAGTTTAAACATATAGATTGCATCATATTAGATGCATATATCAAACCTAGTGACATTTGCTATTTGACTTTTAACCAGCTGGTATCAAGTTAAAAAAAATGTTTGTCTAAGTGTCCAGTACTTTTTGGGGCCACTGCACACTACCAGTCAAAAATTCTAAAGTGGACAGTTTTGTAGCCAAATATAAATTGTGCACACATATAACTATTTTACCAAAACTACATAATTCTTATATTTCTATTTCACAGTTTTAAAGACTTTGACTTTTCTAACACTTAAAGTTGTCATATCAAACAGATCAGTGGACTTTCTCTTTTGAGACAAAATCATTGACTTTTCTGAAGGAACTTGGCTGAGAATGTTTTGCATGTGCAGTTTATTGTCTCTTCATCTTTTCCCATTTTTGTTTATTTTCACACGTGTTAACGACTTCACAGCTTGCCCAGAATAACAGGGGAATTAGCCAACACAGGCTTGATTAAACAAGCGAAAATATGGTACAACAGACCGCTGTTGTGTTTAGAGATTGGGAAGTTTGTAGAGGCATAGAGATATGACAGATGTGCTGTGTATGTAAGTGTGTGTGTATCTGTGGCAGTCGGAGCTCATGGCCGCTGGATATGGACGTTCTAGCCAGAGTGGCCGTGTGTGTCCACCTCTCTTATCTCCTGCAGATCCCTTCCTTTCATCTCCTTTCAGACCTACAGGGTACTGGACAAACCCCTCCCTAAAATATAGTCCCCCGCAACACACGCCCACACTCCAAGGCTGCTATCTCACTGCTACAGATGAGGACCTTCATGTACAGGCCAAATGACATCCCCCCCCCCCCCTGTCCTCGTCCCACTACCACACACACACACATTAGGGTTGGTTCCCATCTCACCTGGCTCAGTGTCCCCTCCTCCTCGGTTAACAGTCTTTCACTCCCTTTCTATCCTTTCCCTCCTGTTGTTTTTCTGCCTTTGCCTTGACTCTAATCTGCGCCTGTGTGACATCTGGAATGTCCTCTGGTTTTAATCGAGATAGTGAGAGGGAGAGAGGGGGGAGAAGACATCGTTTGAAAAGCTCCAGACACCTTTAAACACTGTAATTTAAAGCATCTATTGTGTTAATTACACAGCAGAGGTTCAGTTCTGTTCTCTGTTTTTGTTGTTTGTTCAGGATCTTCAGTGACAGTGTGGCAGACATGAAAACCCAAGAGCATCGTTCCAGCCCTCTGAAATCACACACACAAAGTGAGTATAGAGATAACATGAAGCTCATCTTTTAAGGTCAACTAATAATAATCACTGTTGTAGTCACAAAGATTTTGTGCGCTTTAGAATCAGAATCAGAATCAGAATGAGTTTTGTTGCCATGTATGTTTACACATACAAGGAATTTGTTTTAGTGACAGAAGCTCCACAGTGCAACAGAATGACAGTGACAAGACAGGACACAGATAATAAAAAGAATAATATAAAAATAGACAAAATAGACAATGTACAAAAAAGCAAAAACAATATATAATATAGACAATTTTGTATGTACAGGTATATGTGCAAATTTGTAAATAAGTATGTGTGTTAAATAAATAATGTCGATTAGATAAATCAAGAGTACTTTTTTTATATGTTCATCACACAGACATTTTTAATGTTTAATAAGGGGTAAAAACACATTCTGTTCCATTCATCTCATATCTATTAAGTGGAAAAATGTGTTCTATGTGAATGTCCCATAATCTTGACACTTAATTGCCACTAATTGTTGTCTGATGAATCAAAAATGACAATGTAACCAGTCACAAAATAAAAAATGTGGGCCATTTTTGATATGTTTGTGTGTAACCGTTACAGAATTTAGATCACTGTGAAATGTTAATGTGTTTTAAAGTCCCTTCCAAGTACTTAGGTACCTGTGTCCATCCCTATAATCACTTAGAATTAAACTACAAAATTAGATAACAATTTTGTAATGTTGGGCTATCAGGTAAGTCCCAATGACCTATTGAACAACATCTGGCCTGCATTTCTTTACGCATGAGTGAGGAGTAAACACACACGTATGAACACTAAATTCATTCCCACAAACACATTCTGATACTCACTACAAAAAACAGACCTACATACGATATACATGGTGGCCAGAGCGTAACCCTTCTACTAACATAAACACCAGATCTCACCTTTGAACTCCTCACCTTTCATTCTGCTAATTGGTCTGTGATGCTCTTATTTTTCTTCATGGGACTGTGGCTAAAAATAAGTTCCCATTTCTAGCACCTAAAATAGAGTACTCTCCTCCCCTTCAACTGTTCTCATCTTCCCCTTTTAGGTCCAGTAAAAGCCCAGCTCTTTATGATGTTTCTGTTTTTAACCTAATTAATTCTATAGCGGCCTAAATGCGATTAGGAATTACCCTGTTTTATGCTTACAGACTTCTAAAAACTGAGTGCTGAAACATCATTTAAATTTTTTCCATCTTCATCAGCAATCGTTAGAGCTACACTTTACTCTCTTTTTTTTCCTGACTGCTTAGTTTAGTTGTACTTGCTACTAAATACTTATTTCTAATTAATCAAACATTGTTCCAAAGCATCTCTTTTGTCAAAAAGTTATAGAGAACTATGTAGTTTGTTACATAGTTTGCTTAACTGGTAAAGCTTGGCACTAGCAATGAAAAGGTCATTTGTTTGATTCCAAAAGAAAATGCAAACTAATAAATGCATATCTTGAATGCCCTGTAAGCCACTATGGATGAATGTGTCTGCCGAATGAATAAATGTGAATCTACTTTTTTATCACTGCTGAGTTTTTTTTCATATTTGTTATTTTTCACGTCAACAATTGTTAGGCAGAAGGCCACAAGGTTGTGTGGACAGTCATGACTTGTTTTGAGTATGGTTGTTTAACTGTTATTCTTGTTCACGTAATAATAGTCTCGCGTAGCCAGACCTTCAGACTGACGGCTGAAGGTCTGGTTTGAAACTCCAGCGTTTAGTTGATCATGATAAGCGCTCGTCGTCACAGTTGTAAACACTACGGCTTTTTTCTTTCGTGAGGGGGTTTGGCGTCACAGCATCTTTGTTTCCAGGCGGAACGTTAAAGAACGCAACACGCACGTCTCCCGGAAATCCTGTAGAATTCAACCAATCCGATGATGACTTCGACACTCCTGAAGTGTATCCACTTTTGTGTCCCATATGCATCAGACGTTTAGCCAACGGTCCGTGGGCATGACGTCTGAGGCTGAGACTAACGTAATAATGATTCTACTGCTGGGCAGCTGTTGTGCTTTAAAGGCGGTTTATACCTTCTGCAAGTGTGTGCGTGTCAGTGTGCATTAGGAAGCATGAGGAGGTATAGGACTTAGTAAGCTGCAGCATGAACAAGAGCAAGTATGCCGAGCTTGAATCAAAGAGGGCTCAAACTCTTTGCCTGAGGGTAAATTGATGTGTGTGTGTGAGAGAGAGAGAGAATGAAAAAGGAGTTAGACCCTCTCTTTCTTTCAGTTCACTTTTGTTACATCTTATTTCTTAAATGACAAAGTTGAAGGCATTATCTTGTTTTGACAGGTGATGCACGGCCCCACTCCCAAATGAAGGGTCTCCAGTTTCGCAGCATTGCCCCCAAAGCCCCAGTAGTGGTTCCATCCTCTGCAGTTCTATCCTGCCAACCTCCCTCAGCCCTTCCAGAAGCATCCACAGCTGTCAGCCCCAAATCCATCCTTGTCCCTGCCCAGAACTATGCACTCATGCAGGTGGCTGGACAAGAGGGGACCTTCTCATTGGTGGCCTTACCTCAGACACAACAGCAACAGCCAATCCAGAAGAACCTTAAGCTGCCTATTCCTAGATACCAACCGGTGCGAAGCAAGAGCGCTCCAGAAAAAGGCAGTAGCAAGATGCCGAGTCCAGCCAAGGTTTCTGCAACCATACAAGCTCAATCACCTGCTGTGAAATCAGACCAGAGTTCAGACCCAGTATCGGAGCATCTTGTTTTAATTGATGCTCCTACTTTGTCTGAAATCAACGTTGGGCCCTTGCTCCCAGGATCACAGACAGATCGAAAAGTGGAACAAAAAAGCGATGCTGGTCCACTCAAAAACCAGCACTATCCTTCTGGAACCTCCCTTATTGCCCCTGTCATTAAAATCTCACCAGTTAAAACCCAAATAGAGGGTCAAGCCTCGGCTGGCAGTGCCATCACAGTCCTCTCACCCACTATCTTTAGCAAAGCTGTTCAGATCATTCCATCTCCATCCAAGGGCAAGCTGCCCATCCTGCCCTATGCCAAGGTGAAGAACTCCCTCCTGGCACCCACCAGCCTTGCCAGCACCCCATTCTCAGAGAAGCAGACTGGAGCCAAAAGCAGCCTGAAAAGCCCTCCAGACAACAAAATCAAGTCCACAGACAGCAACGTTAAAAGTGAAAGCCTAAGCCAAGACCACAACAACACCCAAATCAAGAACCCTCCAGGCAAGAAACGGGGGAGGAAGAGAAAAACAATGGAGGATATTCTAGCCTTCGAAGCCCGAAAGAAGAGATCCTTGTCATTTTTTAGAAGGAGGGTACCTGAGAAACCTCCACCTGGTGTGTCAAATCCTGCCTCTCAAGAGAAGCTGCTTGACATATCCAAAAAGTATCGGAGTATTCGTCCCAAGCCAGTACTGGTAGTGGAAACCACAATTCCACAACTTGTTCCACTCCCTTCTTTGTCAACATCGGAGAACCTTGATCAGGAGCTCGTATTAGGACAGCAGATATCAGGAAAACAATCGAGTGCTCCACAGTCTTCGCAAGCTACTGATCAGCAGCCTGTGGTAGAATGTAAAGGTGGTGGAGGAGTGATTTACACAGGAAGTCGTCTGCTGCATCGATGTCCTACCTGCAACAGGTGTTTCCAGTTCAAGCATCACTTGCAGAGCCACATGAACAGCCACAGTAACCTGCGGCCTTACGTCTGCCCGGTATGCAGGAAGGCCTACGCTCACTCAGGCAGTCTTAGCACTCATATGAAGCTGCACCATGCAGAAAGCAGGCCCCGGAAGAGCCTTTGCTGTGAATTCTGTGAGAAGTCATTTGGCTATGTGGGTGTCTACTTCAGCCACTTGAGAGAGGTGCACCGGGTAATACTTACTGTTGAACCGTCCATCAGTCAACACGAAGAAAACATGTCTGTAGGAGAGTAAGTAATAATAAACTTTGAGCGTTGACTCTTGCTAAAGCCTCCTTGTTCTTGACATAGACGTTCCTTGTCTTGCAGGTCTTCGGAAGCTGATGAACAGGCCTCAGAACAACGTGTTGACCCAGTCGAGCTACAAATTAAGTGTGGGCGCTGCCAGGCCATCACCCCTACCTTTGCTGACATGAAGCTGCATTTGTTGTACGTGCATGGAGAGGAGGTCCAGGTGCGATTGAGGGATGGGGCCATGCGCGGGGGCCGTGAAGCAGAGGATGAACTGGTCAAACATGCAGCACATTACTGGAGGCAGCTCAATGAGAAACGCAACCTAGTGCACTGCGGCACCTGCGACGAGGAGTTCTTCTCCTTTTCCAAGTTCAAACGCCACCTCCATTCTCACCATCAAGAAGCTAGAGAGAGTCAAGAAGAGGAGGACGAAGAGGAGATGATCGGTAAGGAGGGCCATGTATTAAGGGGCCTCAGTAAAGGTATATCCCTGAGGGTGGGGTCTCACTTTAACTGCATCCTTTGCAGTAAGGTGTTTAATAAGAAACAGGATGTTATTGAGCATTGGAGGGCACAGCACAACTGTGAAAATCCCACCCTTCTATGGGATGTCCTGGACTTCAAAGGGGAGAGCAAGCTTATTGA
This sequence comes from Sinocyclocheilus grahami, assembly GCF_001515645.1. Classification (NCBI taxonomy): domain Eukaryota; kingdom Metazoa; phylum Chordata; class Actinopteri; order Cypriniformes; family Cyprinidae; genus Sinocyclocheilus; species Sinocyclocheilus grahami. The sequence continues at coordinate 677,152 of NW_015505636.1, forward strand.
TGGGCCAAATTAACTGCAAATGGGTAATTTATTATTTGCTCCATGTGTCGACTGTGTGGTTTATGCAGGATGCAGTGACGTTAATGCAAAAAAAATCCACTAATAGACTTTTTATGCTGTTGTTTTGTTTTGCACAGTTTTTTAACATCACAAATGTTGTTTTGTAATGCTTGAATTTTGTAATGTTTTATGTTTGGTCTTTTTCTGCAACTTGCATAAAAGCAGAAGAAAATAATCTATAAAATTCACAAACCATAAATTCAGCCGTAAACATAACCATGGCCCAGGTGCAGATGTAATATTACTGCCAGCAAATAGAAAAACCTAAGGATGATAATGATAATTTTTAAGGTTTGTGGACACAGTGTGTTAGTAACTGCTTCATTTCAGTGAAGGCTCATCAAAAACACATTGCCACTCAGACAAATTGAAAATTTGCTATAGTCTGAATACAAATGGGGAATGATTAGCATGCTTGAAATAACATGTCAAAGAACATTCAAAGTAACACAAATTATCAGTGACATTCCACAAACACATATACATAATCACACAGTTTCAGTCCTCATTCCACAGCTAAAATAAATACTGCCAAAAAAAAACCTCTGCTGACTTTTCAGTCTAAGACAAGCAGGTCCACTAGTAAGGATTTAAAATATCATTAAGAAAATAATAAACTCAGTGTGTCCAATATTTAACTGTTAAATTTAGTATGAATGTGTGTATGTGTGTTTCATGAAATATTCTGTGTTGTATTTTCGGATGGAAATGTTATGTATTTAAAATATTTTTTTTTCATGGTGAAATGTGGTGATTTATTTATATTATCAGTCTATTCAAACATATTTCTGTTCATTAAAAAAAATGTCAGGGTAAAGGAATGTTAAAAAACCCTCCTAATTGTTATATATGTATACTTGTATAGATAGATTACAAATATATCTAAAAAATACTATATACAGCTGTATATTGAGAATATATATTTACACAAAGACTCCCCCTGCTGTTTTGTTCTAAAAAATTAACAATGAAATATATTTACCTGTTACAGTGTCTTAAATGTTAAACCTGGAGCTTCAGCTACATTACCAGTCAAAGGTTTGAGCACACTTGACAGAATTTTTGGCTGATGATTAAGCTATGCTTAAAAACATTAAAATGCAAAAAAAAAAAAAAAAAGGGATGATGGGGCCGAATAGTAAAGAAAGCAGCCAACAAGTGCCCAGCACACATGGCATCTCCTTCAGTACTATTCAAAAAAAACTTCCCAGGTGGATTCTTCATTACTTTGTTGAGAGATTGCCCAGAGTGTGCGGAGCTGGAATCTAGGCTGCTTAAAGGCTGAAATACACTACATGATTTTTCCCCATTTTGCTGTCTGGAAGATTCTATTTTAGTTTCCAAAAGTTGCAACCAGTTTGCCGATTTTGGGTGGTCAAAGTTGAGAAAATCACGGTGTATAATGGGTGCATTTTTTTTAGCTTCAGACAATTATTCATTGTTTGATATTTTTAGCCAATTTTCAAAGTCTGGTAGTGTGTAATCCTTTGTTTAAGTGTTTTAGTCGACCAGTGTATGAATCTGTTCAGTCTTGTAGCGTATTCCAGCCTTAAAATAAAATATATTTTCTTTATTTTTTTCATAGTTGACTTTACTATTCTGAAAATATAGACATTAGTAATGATAAAGAATAAGTGTGTTCAAACCTTTGACTGGTGTTCGTTCAGTAAACAGTCATCTACTTTAACTGGTGCTGTGTAAAGCGAACTGATAAAGTTCACTAACGTTGCATTCTTGACACAAAACGAACAGCAAATCCCAAAGCACCAATTCATTTATCTTTTAAAGTTGAATTCATATTTTAGATAACCTAAAGTCAGTCATGTTGATCTTAACAGTCAATAAACAGATAAATGCTGCTTGTCTTGTTGAAATTACCCCGTAAGTGTCTTCTTTGTAGAACTTGTCTTTGGTGGATTGCTTCTGACTTTAGCCCGATTTACCTTAAAAAGAGAATGACAAGAAATTATTTTGTTTAAAATGTGGTCTTATTATATTTAAAGTGATTGATTGTTTAATGATGGACATTTGAAAACATTTGAATCGGTTTCACTTAACAAGCCAGTAATGACACAAGTGTCCTGGTAGCATTTGCAATTCTGAAGATTTCCCCGCCACTGTGATAGATAGCATTGTCCCTGCATTATTGATTATTGGTGCCTAAATTAAAAAGAAATAACTAACGACAGTAGTGTGTTTATTGTATGCAACAACCTCCTGGCTGTCTGACTTTGATTTCTCCCGTCATCACTCTAATGAGCACAAGCAAACACATAAGCTGCTGCTTCTTAAGGCTTATCTTATTCCATATTACAAAGACATTTACCGCAAGACTTCATTTGTAGGTTGCACAGAACAGTGAGCCATGTAAGGCAAGAATTAAATCAATTTCAGCTGGACACATGATGGATTCATATTTATACAACAACCGATATTCACTGAAGGAGTGCTAATGCTTTTATAATGTCTGCTTGAATGTCTTACATCCTTAAATTATTACTATGTGTCATCATTATATTGTAATATTAATACACACTTTTAAAACAACTATTAGAAAGCACAGTTTCCCATCCCAGTGTGATCATTTTGGTCACAAATGCAACATCCAGTATTTTATATTGCTTATAATTGTGAGTTACAGTCTTTCGATCAAATTTTATATTGTATTCCTCAGTGCTTCCCAAGCAGCTCTGGCTCTGATTTATAACCTGCATTAAATGATCATAACTTCTCTGTCCCAATGGCACAGTCACTTCAGATGCAGGTAGTGAAGGAACGTCAACACCGATGCATATTCCTCTTTAATCTGTGTGGCACTCTTTCTCACTTCCACTCTTTCTCTTCACACCAGAAACATGATCACTCACAGGAGATCAAAGCCCATCCTTCTAACAGGATTAGAGGATGGAGCTTTAGAAGGAGGAGAGAGTCTGTTTTAAAGTAAATGAAGGATGTAGGGCTGTAGAAAAGATAGGCAGAAAGGAGGTTGCAGGAGAGAGAAAGGAAGTAGGAGGAGATTGCAGAGACACGATGCTGGGGGAAATAAAACATGTAAGAAGAGACCGTAAAAGAAATGGGGAGAATTGACAGTGAAAACCGCATGTGCGTTCCATCCATTTCATTTGCAGAGATGACCACGATGAGGATGAATTCTTCATGAACTATGATGAATGGATACTGATAAAAGAATGATAGAAAAAGTTCTCCCATCCAAAAAAAAGAAGCAGCCGAGATATGGCGAGCATGTAGACATTTTAATGCAGCATTAACCTGCATGGAGACTAATGGAAGCAAGACACTATCGATCCGTCCCGGTTTGCTCGGAGGAGGAGAAATAGAGAGATGATGCTGAGCTGAAGATGAATGAATGAAGTGAAGGGTGTGTCTGAAGTAGATAACCATCACCTGCATTTACAGACACAGGCCTGTCTGGAACCCACAGTGTGATGTGAGCTGAATGATCACATTCACTGGAATGAGAAGCTTGGCAACATTGAAAGCTTTATGAGAGAAAGGAAACATATCAGAGCATCTTACCTCTCATAACCTGTAATATGATCTTTTTATTTGATGTTGTAGATGATTTAAAAATGTAGAATGAGACTTGCATTGATCCATCAGAATTGTTTGAAATGTAAAAAGCAAACAATGTTACATCTAAACATTCTAAAAACAAGATCAAGTAAGCTTTTGTAAAGAAATTAAATTTATTCATCAAGCATGCGTTAAACGGACTGTAGACATAATGTTACAAAAGTTTTCTCTCTCAGATAAATACTGTTTCTTTAACTTTCTATTATGGTGGCCCAGTAGTGCACTACACAAACAAAATTTCCACAACACAACACATAGGACTAATTTGTGTTTTTTAGTTATTTTATGCCTTTTATTGAGATAGGACAGTAGAGAGACGACAGGAAAGCACTGGGAAGAGAGGGGGGAGCGGGATCGGTAAAGGACCTCGAGATGGGAATCGAACTTGGGTCGCCTTGAGTGCAGTTGCAGTGTATGTTGATGCACTAACCACAAGGTTATTGGCACCGACAACTCATTTTGTTTTGTTGTGCAAATTTTGTGTTGCGGCTTGTTTCCGTTGTGTTGTGCTAACTTTGTTGTATTGCGGCTTGTTTGCGTTGTGTTGTGCTAACTTCGTTGTGTTGCGGCTTGTTTCCATTGTGTTGTGGTGTGTTTCCGTTGTGTTGCAGCTTGTTTCTGTTGTGTTGTGGCTTGTTTCCGTTGTGTTGTGCTAACTTTGTTGTGTTGCGGCTTGTTTCCATTGTGTTGTGGTGTGTTTCCGTTGTGTTGCAGCTTGTTTCTGTTGTGTTGTGGCTTGTTTCCGTTGTGTTGTGCTAACTTTGTTGTGTTGCGGCTTGTTTCCATTGTGTTGTGGTGTGTTTCCGTTGTGTTGCAGCTTGTTTCTGTTGTGTTGTGGCTTGTTTCCGTTGTGTTGTGCTAACTTTGTTGTGTTGCGGCTTGTTTCCATTGTGTTGTGGTGTGTTTCCGTTGTGTTGCAGCTTGTTTCTGTTGTGTTGTGGCTTGTTTCCGTTGTGTTGTGCTAACTTTGTTGTGTTGTGGCTTGTATCCGTTGTGTTGCGGCTTGTTTCCGTTGTGTTGTGCTAAATTAATTGTGTTGTTGCATGTTTCTGTTGAGTTGCGGCTTGTTTTCATTGTGTTGTGGAGATTTTGTTATGTTGTGCACTACTGGGTCACCGTATTCTATTCATCAAAGAGTCCTGAACAAAAATGTATCACACAAAAATATTAAGCAGCACAATTGTATTTAACATTGATAATAAGCAATATTTATTGAGCATTAAATTAGAATATTTGAATGATTTATGAAGGGTCATGTGACACTGAAGACTGAAGTAATGGCTGCTGAAAATTCAGCTTTGCCATCACAGGAATAAATAATTATGATGTTATTTCTTTTTAAAACAAACTTTTGAACAGTAGTGTAGTTAGATACAGTATATGCATAAAACAATTTGCCAGTTGGGTAAGAAAATAAACTTAATTCAAGATCATCTGAAAACAAGTCATATTATGCAATGTTGCTTCCTACGCTTCCCATCTTTCTTGTTTTTATGGGTCAGAGAACATGATATTGATGATATTATGCAATGTGGTTCATTAAAAACTAAACTAAAAAGATCTATGAGGTCTGAATATGAATGTTTCTTCCCATTGCAATATATCTGTACTACACCTGAAGACACTTGTAAATACGAAGCCCTTGTCAGTGACATTGCCGCCTTTTGGTCTCTCCTGTGTGCTGTGTGGTCCAGATGGTACAGAATCACTCTGTTCCACTGGGTCTCTAGTAGACCGCCCAGAGGGACAGTAGCCATCTGCCCAGGACATCTCACTACCCATACACAACTCTGACCTGGAACACACACACACGACTACACACACAGACAAAAGAGCCCCTAAACTGCTCATCTAGAACACTTGCTGATTTCATCATCAACGGTCAAAGCGTTACCACCCCAACAAAGGGGCCCCAACTCCACCAAGGGTCAATCTGGGAGCTTTTAGTAATTACGTAAACACTATTCAAGGTACTAAAGTTGTTTGCAAATACATATTTGTTTGGTTTATTTTTAGTTAGATATTCCCTTGTTGATTAAACACGCTCCTGTTTTCATTCGCAGCCAATCAGTGCTCACTCATTCACCGGAATAGATTAGTAATAATTGGCTCTCGGTTGTCAGTACTTTAGCATCCTAATGAGAGCAATATTTACTAATCTAGAAAGCGGAGTGAGAAAGTACTCCAAGTTTGGCTGTTTTTAATGAGACCCATGTAGGCTAACCAGAGCAGTCTGGAGTAATTAGGAAAGGATGTAGAGCATTTTCTCTCCCCCCCCGTCCCGCCCCACTGCTATCTTCCCATGTCTTCCCACAGGGAGGATCCTGACAGTGGAAAGCTAAGGGGGGGCTCAAGGGAATTAGGTCTGCCTGAGTGATAACCTACATTCACCCAATCCGACGTCTTTCTGCAAATAAGGCTAATGACATACCGCAGGCCTGCAGACATACATGAATATTATGTTATGTGCATGTAAGCGCTACATTAAGTAATATTCAAAAACCGGCCACCTAAACACGTTAAGACATGAATGCATTACACATCATTTCTTCTTCCTTACGCACCTACATACATGATGCATGGAGGAACTTGAGAGTGTGCATCCATACACACTGTTGCACACATAACCTTTGATGATGCTCCTCTGCTCCTTTGATGGCAATTACCTGCGGCATGTTCTGAAATTCTCTTAACCTTATCTGATAGGTTAATTAGCTAATGCATATTCATCGCACTGGATGCCGGGAAACTGTCAGAAGCGATATGGAGGAGTGCTTTACATTTTACCTAGGTGACATTACAACTATATCAACAAGTATTTTTAAACAACTCCCCTTTTCTTTCACGCTTCATCGACAGCTGCATAGAATCTAATACACTATTACAATTAGAGCTTATCCTTTTTCACTCCAGTCGTCCTTTCCTCTGTTTTCACTTTCATGCCAGTTTGCAGGACTAATGAGTTCTCGCAATTTGCAATTAAGAAAAGCATTTTATCATTATCACCTCCAGCTATATTCCATCCCTCCTTCCTCCCTCACACCCCCTTTCCCAGATGGAGTGCTACAGTGTGGCCTCCCTTTGTGATGATCCCCCTCGGGAAACCTGGATCCCACCTCGGCGGTCAGAATCAATTACGTTCATATCTCTCTCTCCCTCTCTCTGCTGTTTCCATGAGTCACATTTTGCAGGCGCAGCATAGACTCCCCTGTCAGGTCCTGAGAAAATGCTCCTCCTTTCAGTCCGTTTAACAGGTTTAGAGGGGGCACTGGAGAGGTGATAAATTCACTTAGAGCGAGAGGAAAATGGAGAGAGGGGAAAGGTGTATGTATGGGCTGGGGAAGCGGATGACAGGTAGGCATAATAACCAGACAGACGAGGGAGGAGAAACAAGGACAGAGAGAGGAGAGAGTACATGTTAAAGAGAGAGAAGATTTTTACAAAATAGTTATCATAAAAGTTTGTTTTGATTAGTTAATGCAAATTTTTAAAAGATTCATGTTTTGTACAAGTTCATAAGTACTTTATTCAAAATGTCAGTCAGCAGTTTTTTTAACCATACAACTTTCTAATAAAAATTCCTGATCAAAAGTCCCTATCTATCTATCTATCTATCTATCTATATATCTATAACAATGGACTTTTATGTAAAACAAAAGAGGATGGCTTGAAAAATATCTCAATATATAGCTTCAGCTTAAAGTTCAAAGGTTATTGTTTGAAGACCATACATGCCTTAAAGAGACAGTTCACCCAAAAATGATGATGATAGATAGATCGATAGATAGATAGATAGATGGATAGAACTGCATCCTGCTGAAAAGAAGTCATACATGTTTGTAAGAACTTAAGAACCATTTTTGGGTGATCTGTCTCTTTAAGGCATGTACAGTCTTCAAACAATAACCTTCTAGCTTTAATACATTTCCAGCAAGGTTTCGTCAAGCCAGCACAAGGGTTTGTCTTGAAAAACATTCCGTTTCTAGTTTTATATTAAGGTCTGTGTAATTTGGTGCCTAATCATGGAGCTAATCCAAAAGCGTTCAGGTCTGTATCCTTCAGTTACTTGCAATGTTGAAATATTTGGCATGCAGGTTTAAAAGATCTCTTGAGAAACCTCTCGTATTCATTTTCCTTTGGAGAGGGCTGTCTTGGTAACAGAGAAACCATAAAATAAACATAAAAGAAAAATAAACAGGCCAAAACAGCACACAAACATTGGCAGGGTTAAACCAAACTGTGTGAATGCCTCATTCTTTCTCTTCTGTTCAACTACCTAAAACGCTCCAAACGGCAATACTGAATTTCTCTCTGGCTTGAAACACACATAATGTGGAGTTTTCACATTACATTGATGTTGTTTTTTGCATTCGATCTCAAACAGGCAAAATGCCATGCATGCACAATGAAAGCCATCAGTATAACTGCGTTACCAGATTACAGGTCATGAAATACAAGTTGTGGAAAGGAACATTAAATTCTTTACATCTTATTTGTGAGAGAGCTCTGAGAGTAAGAAAGGAATAGAGGCCTACCTCTCACATGTCTCCATAATCAATACCATGTTATGCAGCCACCAGAGGGAGAAAGAGAAAATAAAAAAAAGAGTAAGAAAGGAATAGAGTGAGCAGATCTGAGCTTTCCTGTATTAAACGGCTGAGTGGATTTACAAGCTTTTTCAGCAAGTTAATGCATTGGCTGTGCCTTTACCAGCAGACAGTTGAGTTCTGCATACAGCTCATTGACCTCACACATGTACCTGTGCCGCACGTGTCACGCGTTGCATCCAAGTTCTATTACGGGACTGGTAGAATCAATATATCAAACATCCTACCGAACACAGTCACACAGGGGCTAATATCTCAGAACTGCATACTTTAATAATGTATCTTTATACATTTATCACTGAGATCTTGTGGTTTTCAATACCGCCATGCCTCCAGAGCGCTGATATTTCTTCTAGGCTTTCCACCTGCTGTTTACTTGGACAATGGCAAGAGAAATCACACATCAATATTTCTGACTCAACAGAGCACAGAAAGCCAAAAGCTCAAGCTTACTATAGCTTACACCCTTAGCCCTGCTTTTAAAGGGCCAATTAGGGGAAGCTGAAACTGTTTGCCAGAACAGTGTGGCAATAGACTGTATAAAAAACTGAGGTAAGTACTGGCTTGCCTTTTGCTCATAATCTCGTATGTGAGGTTATGGAGGGGTTTTTTGTTGTTGGAGCAATTAGCTCCAACTTTAGCATTCTTTAATTTCTTTATTCTTTATAACATTTTCATATCATCAGTTATAATATACAATATTGAAAATTATTTATTTATGCATTTACTAGTAATTCATATCACATTAAACATAAAAAACATGAAGATTTTAATCAGGATATACCAGGACAACTTCTAGACTGCGTTTTCACTGTGTTGTCATGTGTGTTAGGGAATAAAACTTTCAAGATATGACCTATTGTTCTGAGATAATGTGCGATGTAATGTTCTCCAGTTCTCTTGGACCGAGCACGGTCAACGAAGAAGCCCCATCGCCGCAGGCTACAAGGAGCGCCAAGAAACCGCACCTGCCAAAGACAGACTCCATCACGAGAGCCATATCAGGTTTTACTGCAGGAGTGTGTGTGTGTGTGTGTGTGTGCCTCTGAGGAAACAAAGCCTTTTAAACACCTTTTCGTCTACACATCATCCAAAGGGTATATCATCAGTTATAATATACAATATTGAAAATTATTTATTTATGCATTTACTAGTAATTCATATCACATTAAACATAAAAAACATGAAGATTTTAATCAGGATATACCAGGACAACTTCTAGACTGCATTTTCACTGTGTTGTCATGTGTGTTAGGGAATAAAACTTTCAAGATATGACCTATTGTTCTGAGATAATGTGCGATGTAATGTTCTCCAGTTCTCTTGGACCGAGCACGGTCAACGAAAAAGCCCCATCGCCGCAGGCTACAAGGAGCGCCAAGAAACCGCACCTGCCAAAGACAGACTCCATCACGAGAGCCATATCAGGTTTTACTGCAGGAGTGTGTGTGTGTGTGTGTGTGTGCCTCTGAGGAAACAAAGCCTTTTAAACACCTTTTCGTCTGCACATCATCCAAAGGTACAAGCACAACCTCCGAGCAATGCCTTTAACTCTGGGAAAACATTACACGCAACACATGTTCGGCTTCAGGACTGTGGAGACGAAAGGAAAAATAAAAAATGAAAGTATAAGGGACTAGCAGAAAGAAGTGTAGAGGAAGAAACGTCATGTAACCTTGGAGAGTTATGGGGAAAAGATTTCTCAAGCCCTGTGAACATATGCTTATCCATAAGCAGCAAGCCACCCCCTAACTCTTCTAGCCCAATTTTTCCATGTGAGCTGTGATATAGGCCTGGTCTAGCACTTTAAAATCATATGCAGCCTTAAATTTGGTATGTCCAAGATATAAATTGAAAAAGAAAATTGGAAACTTTATATAAACACCATCTTAACCAATTGCTTTGCTATACACTAATTAGATGCAGAACTGGGGCTTATAAGCAAGCATCTATTTTATAGACATTAAGTCCACTGCTGATCTTATCCACCTTTTTTCTTAATTCAGTTACATTATCACATGACTCATAAGCTGTTGTTTGTGTATGCACATACTTGCAGCGCGGTCGACATTTTCGCGACACAATCTGTTATCACGCTAATTGTCTTTTGGCTCTACTAACTCCCTAATGCAACTAAAAGACTTTGCCAACATTTTGTGAAACACATCTGATATATAAATCTAATAAAATGATAAATAACTAATCCATTTCTGTTTTTTCGATGTATCATCAGATTCGCTCGAGCACGAGAAGCGTTCCTGTTGCTATGGTTAATTCTGCGGGAGATCTATAATCACGAGTGTTTGTTTAGCACGTTCTGACTGACTGGTAATCTAACTTTTGTGGGAACTGATAAGTTTGAAAGCATCGTGAAACGTAACATTTTGGGGAAGCCTTTATCACCCCCAATTTTTTCTTTTCCTTCTCTTTCAGCGTTAAATTCTTTTATAATCTGTTGGTGTTCTACACAAATATTGCATAGAACATCTTATATTTGTGGTAACCAACAACAGCACATGTAAAAACCGAGCTCATATTTAACTTAATCTGACAGGTTCTGGTTTGTGGTGTGTATGGAGTTAGCTTCAACCAGGATTTTTATTGAGACCAGTGGAAAACAACGGAAATAGGGAGTCATCATGGTGATAACCACTGTTTATTCAGGAAACTCAAGCATATCAGATCAAATCAGAATTTAAACAAAGTCAAAACTAAGATTTTATATATATATATAGGCCTATTGTTTACTTGAATGAGAGTGAAATGTGAGATATATATTTATATACTGTATTTATACACACAAAAATAAATTTAGCAAATTCTTTTCATAAAGCTTAAGTAAACATCCTTATATCAGCATCAAAACAGATGTCTATGAAATTCATGCCTGTGTGCATAATTGCATTCAGAATGAGTGTAATCTTTTCCTCCCTCCATCTTTCTCTTTCTCTGTCTCTCTGTGCTGCTTTTGCACTCTATCCAGCATCAAAGAAAGAGAAAGGAAACATGCAGGCATTGTGGGAGGATTACGAAACAAAAAAAGGTGTGTGTGTGTGTGTGTGTGTGTGTGCGTATCAGAAGGAGCAAGGAGAACACAGTGTGGGAGACTGGGATGGTACACATGAATTACAGGGTTTAGCGTGCTCATATTTCAAACACACACACACACACACACACAGAGAGAGACGCACACACTCGTACGGTTAGCTGCAGTGTGAACACAGTGTGGGAGACTGGGATGGTACACATGAATTACAGGGTTTAGCGTGCTCATATTTCAAACACACACACACACACACACAGAGAGAGACGCACACACTCGTACGGTTAACTGCAGTGTAATTACAGAGTGTTATCTATGATTACAGCGGTGGCTTACACCTGATGCCAGAGAAAGTGCTGCACACTTTAAATATTTAATCAAATCCTTCAGAATGAACCTAATGAGGCGGAGGGTGGGGGTGGAATTACGCTTGCTTACAAACATGGAAACATACCTGCACACTCACATGTAGTCACGTACACGGCAAAGGAGATCATTCTGTCTGAGGAAGAAATGAAGAGGGGAAAAGAAGAAAGTAACCTTTTGATAAAGAGAGGCAGATGGAAATGAGAGCGGAGAAAAAAGGGAAAGGAAAGATTAAAACAACCAGTGGAGAAGGAACAGAGAGAACAGAGTGATTATTCTGCATTTGACAGTATACCTTTAGCCCAAGTCTTTAGTACTTTTGTAGAGTTTAATAATTAAAACATGCCAGAGTCTTTTATCTTTTCGTTCCTTGAAACTGTTGGCTCTCCCACTGCCGTTTTCCATCACTCAAGTCTTAGAGCTGTGCTCTTTTTTGTAGACACAGACAGATAGATAGATAGATAGATAGATTTTTCAACAGTTGAAAAAATAAGAGTATACTATTTGCTATTTCCATATACTCACCAGAGCACATGAAGACACACACAACACACAAACCCATGGACACACACACACACACACACACCGATAGATAGATAGATAGATAGATTTTTCAACAGTTGAAAAAATAAGAGTATACTATTTGCTATTTCCATATACTCACCAGAGCACATGAAGACACACACAAACCCATGGACACACCTTCACTCCGTCACCCTTCCATCTGCACCAGTGTCTCACCTTACGTCCCTAGCGGGGCTCTCCTGTACTCAAGACGGTGTAGGGTTTGCATAAAAGGTCTGACCCTGAACGCAACCCCCCCCACCACCACACCCTAACACACACTCACACCACATTCATTTCCAAAAAATCATTGATTTTTCTGTTCCCCAGTAATGCTATCATCTCTTGGAAACAAAGCCACCAAGGAGTTCAGTTTGATCAATTCATATCCCAACCCACCTTTCCTTCTCTTTCAGAGGTCACGTACACAGTGGTACATATGCACCAGTATGCAGGTGGCTTTATGAAGACCATCTCCCTCCCTCCTGTTTCCCAGTGGAAATGGATGTCCATTAAAGATGACATCACACAGGCACTACAACAGCCATGAGCAGCTGTGGCCCATAAGAGAGGCTCAGCTATCCTGTAATGTCTCATATGAGTCTAGTAGACTCATGCACACACACAGAGCAACGTCATGGCTATGGGGAAAACAAATGGCACAGCTCACCTAACGCACCAATAAAGAGAGAAGTGACTATAACAGCACACACTCAAACCATAGGACAGAAAAATCACTCATTACTGTATAGGAGAAACAAATGAGATTATTTTGAGATATTTTGCTCTATCTATTCTCAGTTTTTTCTACTGCGAAACTGATTGTAGAAATTGTATGTCTGTCTACTCAAGAGTTGATGCAGATTATGTCTTAAACCTTGCTCAGATTGGAACCAAACACCAAAGTCTGCAATCCGAAGTCAGAGATTTTAAATCAAACTCATTAAACTCATAAATTAAACTCATTAAACATTTCTCATCAAATTCTTAGAAGACCGTTTTGTGTGTGTGTGTGTCTGTTTTTTGTTTTATTTTATTTTTTAAGAATTTTAAGAAGACAAAGTTGATCATTAAAATTGAGAATTAGGATGTACCTAGGATGTACTGATAAGCTGTATTAATAATATAATAATATGAAACAATGCTAATATTATAAGACTCTAAAAGTATAATAAGCTTTTTTTAATTCTACAAGTGAATTTAGGCATTATTTAGGCATTGTACAGTATGAAACAGTGGTTCATGTTCAGATTTGCTAAAGATTACATTTAACTGGGATATTAAACGCTTTGTGTTTAATGATTTAATTATTTTTCCAGGTGTTTTACCGTATTTTGAAATTTGCATTTCATTACATTGTGTTTAGTGGTTAACAACAATGTCAACATTTTCCTTTTTCTGACCAATTATAACAATGAGAAAATATAAAAATAAAAACTGCTGATAACCAATTTTGTATCATTGAATCCTTACTAAGAAATCTTTAAGTCTAAACTCTAAATCTCCTGAGCCACAAAAGAGCAACATCTGAGCAACGCGATTTTCCTCTTAAAAAGTTAGAAGAGGTAGAAGATTTAGCTCAGAACTGTGTACCTGACACAGATCTAATCATTAACACCTAAAAGTGCACCAACATTTAAGCAGGAATAATTCAATCTTATTCATCATCACAGAGACTCAACACAGAGACAGACTCTCTCTCTCTTTTTCTCCTTGTGAAGCGCTTACACATTCGACAGATGCTCTCCTTTCGGCCAGATTGCTTTGAGGGACAGCAGCAACTGTTGCATCCACCTGTCTTTCCTCTTTTCTTTTCTTTTTAGTCTGTGAAAACAGCTTCACACTGAACACATTGTGCTTATTGGTCACTGTGGGCTTGATGTCATGTTAGAGTATCAGGATTTTAACAGAAGATGAACTCTCAACAGTCAATGTCACTGGCAAGGCTGATATTAAATCTGTCAGGGTAAGGACCATAGCAACACACACACACATCATGCAATCACACTAACGCAGCCCTGCAGGGCCCCCTAGTGCTGCTGAATAGCCACTAAAATGGAAATGAGCACACATACATACATATATGCATGCATACCCATACACTTCTTTGATATTTGACAGGTTGTGTTTTCTTTTACTCTTTGCTGAATACCTTCCAACACATTTGCTGACTGAGAGTTTTCAAGTTTATTCACAAGAATATAAACATCAGTACAATTGGTTTTAAGGCTTTCAAGACCACATATGGAAGGTGATGCCAAGAGAGAATAAATAAATACATAAATACAATTATTAAACAATTAAATAAATGGAGAGGTGAACTTTCGCTGAAATTAAAATTATGAAAAGGATGTTTGGAATTTTTTTTTAATGCAGTACAATATTATGTTACTCCATACAAAGTAACTAATTGGGTTACTTGGTTACTTTTTATGGAAAGTAATGCATTGTTACTTTTGGGTTACTTTTTGCATTTTTGTAACCTAAGTGTTACTTGTTTGAAAAAGTAACTCTTGTAAATTTAAAAGTAATGTATTACTTTACAAGCTATTTAAAAATGTAACTCAGATATTTTCTTGTAAATTTAAAAGTAATGTGTTACTTTAGTTACTTGAAAAAGTAATCTGATTACGTAAATCGTGTTACTTGTAATGCATTACCCCCAACACTGTTCATTGGCTGGTTGACCAGCTATATGTTCTCAAAACAGCTCGTAGCTGGTTTGTTGCTGGTCTGAGATGGCCTACCTGGACTGGATGAGGTGATGACTGTCTTACGCTAGCTAATGACCAGCCTGAACTATCTAATAACCAGTTTGGACCAGCTAATGACTAGCTTGGACCAGCATAAAAAAGGGTTTTGTATATTTTAGTCCATCTTTAGCTTTGATGCTATCGATATGCTGACAAAATGAACTTTTAGTTGATTTCCACATTTAATATGTATTGTCTTTCTCTATGAAAACGGACAAAAAATATTGATGACTCATGCTAAACCACACAGATTTTTGTCTTTCGGATGAAAGTATCCCTCCCCCTGCAACCATTAAATGACTAGCTAGTAGCAAATCATGGTTAAAAAGGTACAAGCCCTTCCATATCTCCAGCCCAAATTTGTTTCTAGGGAAAACGTTAACAGCAAAGATTACTGTGCTTTCATCATGTGTACATAAACCATGTCCAGCTCAATAAATTATGCACAATACTGAAATATTTCCAAAGCTGCTAAATGGTTAACTAAGCTGGTTTGTTAAACTACGACTCAAAGCATTGATCTCATTGGGCTGCTTACTGGAGTAAAGCTATAAGGTTTTGGCTATGGCAGCGTTCTGTGATGAGTTAGCGGTATTGCTATGATGTATATCGCTCTCCTGAGAGATGCAGAACACATGCTGTTGCACGAACAAGCAGCCTGAAACATGACAGAATGACATTTGGCCTCTAGTTTCACTCCAATACTGATAAAAAAAAAAGGGAGGACAGAGGGGAATGTAAAATGCTCACCAAGGAACAGAGCCTGTGACATCATTTGACATTTTGTTTAAAAACCCACATGCACACAACACACAGAAACTTCATAACTCAAGATGTTCCCGCTGCTAAGACAGGACAACTTTAGTCCCGCTCTGTTAGTGCTACGGACATGAATGATATCTAAAATCTTGTGGCATTTTGAGGAGTGCTATTTTTTTTGTAAGTGATCAGATTTGTGATTTTCATGTGACGATAAAACAGGCAAAACTCTAATTGATATGGGGAGTCTTATTGGGACCGACATATAATAGGTATTCACACTAGTAACATGTAACTAGCTAAAAACCACAAAGAACACTTTAGAGATCGAGTAGCATTGTATAGTCTTGCATAAGACAAAAATCTAGCTTGTTTATCATCTATTGTTTCAGAAGGGTGGAATTGAAAGCACATTTCTGTAATTTGGCATGATCTACTTAGAATGGAAATACTCCACTGTTCTGTTTTTCTTCAAAAGGGGAGGCGCCTATAATCAGTGTTCAAGGTTTGAGATTAACAGAGGAATCTTTCAGGTTTAAGTCAGTTCAAGCGCTAATTTTTCTTCTTTAAAACGCAAAAGATATTTCACAAGAGATGCACATTACAAGGAATTTTCCCAGTTCAATTCAGGTTGAGCTTATTTGAGTGTGTTTGTGGCATAATTTAGATTTTTTATTATTTTTTAAATTTTTTAAATGGTCCTGTCCTTCCATTTCTTTACAACAAGCTAAAATATGGTTATAGTGAAGCACTGGAAAGTGAATAGTGAATAAGGTCAAAATGAAAACTGTATATACAGTTCCACAATATATAAATTAAACATCTGTTAACATTATTTTAGTGTAAAACTTGCTTTCTAACCTTTTCTGTGTGAAGGTATACCCGATTTCACATCTTAGTTGCTCTGACAACATAACCTCTAAAATCCTAAAATAACAGCAAAAATGGTGACTCTAAGGATCAAATAATACACAAGTTTAACAGAACAATAATGTAAGTGCTTTTATAAAATTACATGCTTCACATTTTCGCTTTTAAATCCTCCAAAAATGATTCCATTTGTTAGTACTTCATCATAACCTTGGATAAAACAGGCAAAACTCTAATTGATATGGGGAGTCTTATTGGGACCGACATATAATAGGTATTCACACTAGTAACATGTAACTAGCTAAAAACCACAAAGAACACTTTAGAGATCGAGTAGCATTGTATAGTCTTGCATAAGACAAAAATCTAGCTTGTTTATCATCTATTGTTTCAGAAGGGTGGAATTGAAAGCACATTTCTGTAATTTGGCATGATCTACTTAGAATGGAAATACTCCACTGTTCTGTTTTTCTTCAAAAGGGGAGGCGCCTATAATCAGTGTTCAAGGTTTGAGATTAACAGAGGAATCTTTCAGGTTTAAGTCAGTTCAAGAGCTAATTTTTCTTATTTAAAACGCAAAAGATATTTCACAAGAGATGCACATTACAAGGAATTTTCCCAGTTCAATTCAGGTTGAGCTTATTTGAGTGTGTTTGTGGCATAATTTAGATTTTTTATTATTTTTTTAATTTTTTAAATGGTCCTGTCCTTCCATTTCTTTACAACAAGCTAAAATATGGTTATAGTGAAGCACTGGAAAGTGAATAGTGAATAAGGTCAAAATGAAAACTGTATATACAGTTCCACAATATATAAATTAAACATCTGTTAACATTATTTTAGTGTAAAACT
The DNA here is from genome assembly GCF_001515645.1 of Sinocyclocheilus grahami. Taxonomy (NCBI): domain Eukaryota; kingdom Metazoa; phylum Chordata; class Actinopteri; order Cypriniformes; family Cyprinidae; genus Sinocyclocheilus; species Sinocyclocheilus grahami. Next base: position 694,620 of record NW_015505636.1, read on the forward strand.
TGCTTTCTAACCTTTTCTGTGTGAAGGTATACCCGATTTCACATCTTAGTTGCTCTGACAACATAACCTCTAAAATCCTAAAATAACAGCAAAAATGGTGACTCTAAGGATCAAATAATACACAAGTTTAACAGAACAATAATGTAAGTGCTTTTATAAAATTACATGCTTCACATTTTCGCTTTTAAATCCTCCAAAAATGATTCCATTTGTTAGTACTTCATCATAACCTTGATAAATGCCCTTTATTAAAGAAAACAAAGGACGAGTCAAAATAATTTTTTGTGCTAATCAAACTATGCCACATATGCTGTCAGTTTAGCTTGTAATATTAACTACTCAATGGTGATTTGAAAACAGGTTTGAGAATAATTTTGTTATGGTTACTCATGCAAACTGATGCAGACAAACACACACACACACCTGGACTGGATATAATTCAAGAAAGCAGATTGCTTATTTCCCTGTAAATAAAACAAAAATTTTCTAAGAAAATTAATCTGTTCTTATTTGAGCTTTACTCGACACTCACATTTGTGATCAAAAGCACCACAACCTAATGTTTGCCAAATGCGTGAGTGATATTTTCCTTCCCTATTTTCTGAGTGCTTTGCCATGCGAGGTCCCATACCTATGATAGAGCATACTGAGAAAGAGCATGACATTTACCAGCATGCGAACACACACACACACACACACACACATTCGCATCCTCATTTCAGACTCTCATATGCAGGGCATAGGTAAATCCCATCACGCTGGCCGGTAGATTTCTGTGTTTTCTATATTCAGGGACATCAACACAAAATACATATCCCTACCTGCATAAAATAATGTCTTACCAAATGTTTAGAATCATCTTGCAAATGGGAGGAAGCGCTTTTGCTCTTGCTTTGCACCTTTAACATGAAACATACAAGCATGAAAGAAAATCCCTTGCCTCTCAACACATCAGTTTATATCTTACACATCAATCACAGGCTTGGCACTGGCACAACACTAAATCAGACTCTCATATGCAGGGCATAGGTAAATCCCATCACGCTGGCCGGTAGATTTCTGTGTTTTCTATATTCAGGGATATCAACACAAAATACATATCCCTACCTGCATAAAATAATGTCTTACCAAATGTTTAGAATCATCTTGCAAATGGGAGGAAGCGCTTTTGCTCTTGCTTTGCACCTTTAACATGAAACATACAAGCATGAAAGAAAATCCCTTGCCTCTCAACACATCAGTTTATATCTTACACATCAATCACAGGCTTGGCACTGGCACAACACTAAATCTGGATCACAGGCCGCATAAACCACAGCTCATTGATATAGACTCTGGCATGAGCACATTCATCTTCTTCCCAGTTCACATATGTTACTGATCACAGTAGAACCAATCTGATTTACACACCCTCATCCCTTGTGTTCGAAAGGGTCAAAAGCCAAGATTCTAATTAAGGTTAATTCAAAGTGCTTGTGAAATTGGGCTTCTGAAATGGTGACAACATGTTGGGGTTATAACGGTGGGATACAAACACTGGAGAGCTGGAATACAGCCAAGGATGGTTTCAGGTTTTAGCCTTCATCCTTTATCTGTATGTAATATTTCTCTCACCTGACCTGAGGCGTTCCAGTACTAACAATATTGCCATAATACAACGCCAGCTGTCACTGTAAACAGGAGAGTGGAGGTGGTTGTCACTGTTTGTACTTCAAAGAATATTTTTTAGGATAGGTGCATGCCATAAAATCTTGGCTACAAAAAATATTGGACAGTTTCCACTGTTATTGCCTAGGGAAAATATATAGTTTATCAAAGACACACTGATCTTTTGTGACAACTTGCCCCAACACAAAGGATAGGCAAAATTCTGAAAAGAACTGGCCCCCTTTCTTATTTATTAATTCAGAAGTGTGAATTTGAATTGAACTGCCCATGCCTCGCAGGAAGTGGAAATAGAATTTGAATAAGAATGATAGGAATATGAATTGAAATTCAAAAGATAATGGCCTATTGATCTTTAACTCTGGTTTATAAATTTGATAAATTATATGAAATAATTAAGCATAAATTTCTTTTTACACTTTTTTAAACTTTCAGACTATATTACTTCCCAAAATACAGGATATAATTAAATCCTGTTTGCTAGCCCCAAATTCAACTTCAATTTAAATTAAGGAATTGAATTGAAATTTACATTTACATTTAGAATTTACAGTTTGAATTCTCAACTCAGTTTTGAATGTCACACAACCCTGTCCAACATGCTCCAGTATAGTCACACTATTCAGGGTAAGTTGTCACAATGAGGACTTGCTATTAAATAGCCTATTATATATTTGTAAACAATAAAATAATTATGAACTAGTAATAATGTATAAGGTATAACATCCAAAAGAATTTTCCTTACTTCTGTTCTTCATTTCATTTCCATTTGTCTCTTTACATTCTGCTCACTAAGGTTTTCTTTTTAAACATGACCTGCACTGTGGACAGACACACAACCCCCCGTAATGATGGATCTGCCAGCCTGCATCTCTGGCTCTCTGGAGAGGACCTAGTTAAGACAGATTTGCACCCCAGGTCACAGAAACTCCAACTGGGCATGTTAGCCAGCAACAGTAGGCCTCCTTATCCCGGTGTTTAACCCTTACCCATGGCATTAATACAGAAGGGGGTGAAGTGTGGTGACCACTCTAACTGTTCTCTAATATTAGGACAAAGAGACATACATGTTTAGTGACAGCTTAAAGTTGATCTGAGAACCTAATAGCTTAGAGCAGTGATCCTAATGAGCATTAATTAGTCTCATATATGTAGCAGGGAGGAATTACAGCAGAAAGAAATGTATATATATTTAGCATGGACATAAAGTACAACTGACAGCAAAAGTTCAGCAAACGTGCCTATCGTTTTTTTGTCCTTATAGCCATTTATTTTGTGGAATACAACATACTGAATCTTCACCTTGGTGATCTGCCTCAACAGGGAAGGTGAGTGGCTTGCCTGAAGGACTCACCCAGGATTTTTACATTAACATCAAGACTCCAGCTGACATTCTTCATGAGCCAAGCAAAAGCCCCCCCACTGCTTTTACACCTGAAGCCCTCTCACTCCATCTCTCATGTTTTTTTCTCTCAGAGAACAAAAAAAAAACTTGCATTCTCTCTCTTCTCTTTCACCAGAAGGTATGCATCTGATTTTGCCAAAGAAAACTGAGCCTTCTTAAGTAATACTTCATGTTCTGTAAAATTGTTTTACACACACAAGTTCTGATCAAAAAATCTTTTAAAATATGAGGATTTAAACACTCTTTCAATGGAATATTTCGAAATATTTTTGAAAGATCATGAATGAAGAAAAATAGTTGGCATTGGCTACACTAGTGCTCTGCTCTACTGTTTGAGCTATAAGAACTCTCATTTATCTTATTTATATTGTATTATTTGATTTGATTTGATTTGATTTACATTATAATTTAATAAGAAGAATAATTCATTATTCTTTGTAGTCATTAAAACTAAATTACTCAATGTCACACCACGTTACATAAACAACAGTCTACAGTTATTAGAAGATGACTGTAGCAACATTATCCCATTTATTTCAAGGATACTCATCAAAACACAAATATGTAGACGTTAGGTTTATTGTCTTTTACAATGTACAAATCAATCTGTAACAATATTAGAGTAATGTCCATTGTTCATGACACCGGTTTCAGTTACCCAGATGCTCGACATTGTCATTAAGATCACACTATAGAAACCGCCTAAAATTAGAATTTACTAAAAACAAGCCTATGGCAAGACATTTGGTATGGGGGGCACCTGGGGTGGCCAGCCAAATTTCAGGGGGGGCCGGTGCCACCCCTGGCCACCACGTAGACATGCCTCTGCCCAGATGAGTGGTCAGCATTATCATTGGTGACGAGAGATTTTAGGATATATCAAACCACAAGATGGCTCAAATAACCAATCAAATTAAAGTATTTCAGAGAGCCATATAATAAAATGAAATAATCTTTAATGAGGCACCAGAATGTTTAAATTCATAAGGCACTTTGACTTTGAAATGATCCAATTATCCATTCAAATGAATGTATTAATTAATTAATATGTGCACTTTATACAAATCTGCTCCAACTGAAGTATCGATATGGGTTTCATTGGTTTAGGCCAGGTCATTCATCCCAAAGCAGGCATGACTGGAGAGCATCATGTTAAAGCATATTCAGACGCACATACGGAGATGACCACTATTTCAAAATGGCATATACAACACACACAAAGGTAACACTCTGATCCTGAACATCTGTATGCAGTTTCAGTGGTAAAAGATCTCATAGATCTTGCCTGTAGCTACAGACCTGTCTCTAATAACCAATAACAGATCACTCCAATCAGTCTAATGCTAGAGGAAGCCCTGCACCATCCAGACAGCTATTGGGCTAATACACATCTTCAAAAGATGACATCCAAATATTTTTTTATTCCCATTCCTGTTCTGGTTTTCATTTCCTGCCCTAGGAGAAGGGCGTGTATGAGTGTGTAGACCTGGAAGCTTGAGCAGAACGTCACATGGCTCTGGTTTAGGTGGAAAATCAAACACAGTTGTGGGCAGGCACCGATTTAACCAAAATAGGTGCTTTAATCATTTTTATGGATAGTGGGAGTTTACAACCTTTATATGTATTTATGTACTCTCAGACTAGGAGAGAGGCATAAATCATGCGGTCACTGCAGGAGAGGAGAAGAGACTGGAATAAAGGATAGAGGAGGAGACGGAAGGATAGAAAACGAAAGAGAGAGCCAAGGTTAAAGAGGCTAAAACAAACAAAATTGGACAAAGCTGTCTTAGTTTACTCTAACATCACTTTAACTCATTATATATATCTGACAGAAGCTTCATGAAATTAAATTTGATTATTTATAATTACACTGAAGGACTCAACATTTACTCTTAATGTGGGTGGGATAGGGTGCCAAAAGCCAGGTGATTCACCTTCATTAGTTTAAATGAACAGAGCCCATTAGTCTCCTTTATTACAGACTAATTAGGCCATTAGATAAGGGCCAGGTGTTGGCATGCAAAACAGAGTGCTTTTGTCACCTTAGAGTGAACTTTGTTGTGATGGAACTCAAAAAGCTTTCTCCATCCCTCCCACACAGAATATTTTACAAGTCAACTCCGACCGCTGCAGGAATAATAATAGGGTTGGTTTTGGAGGTTGAAAATAAACAGGACGGGTCCTTGAGCTGTAAACCTGAGTTGGGAGTGTTGTTTTTGTTTCCATGGCTTTCGAAGCTCCACTGAGAGCTCATGGAGAATTGATTGTGTCTGAGTCACTCCCTCCGCCTGGTTACGAGACCTTTTTGTTTGTTTTTCGCCCATTTGCTTGTCGGCCCAAAGAGGTACATCTGACCCTTTGTCTCCCCTCAGAACACATACACATTTTGGTAATTAATAAAAGACATTGATTCACACAGCGCCGTATGTCCAAGCTGGGGATGCGTGTACAAATGTGTGTTTTGGGGATATGGGGTGGGATGTTATGGCACCAGCATGCTAGAGAAAGCACTGGGGAGAGTTGATGGATAACAATGCGCAAGATGTGATTTGAGGGTGTGGAAAGAGCTGGGGCAGTTCGAAATCAAGAGGGAATTCAACAAATTGGATTTCCAAAAGGAGGTTTATAATACCTGGAGAAGTCTATCTGTCAGAATTCCCTCTAAACTCAATGGCAGTCACTCGTTTGGCTGTTTGGTTATGGACCAATACAAAAGCCTTCCTGTAGCAATGCAAAGGTCAGGGGTTCAATTCCTAAATGCATGCACTAGAGGTTGTTTTGCAATAAATGTGAAAATGTATAAGTACGCTACTGAATTATTAATTTTTGCTACTTGAAACATTTCGGTTCACAAGGCTTCGAATGAGTTGATGATGACTAGCGTTGGGTATCGAAAACCGGTTCCATTTTAGAACCGGTTCCAAATTTCCAAGAACCGGGTATTCGATAAGACGCGTGCATTTCGATTCTGCTTAACGATTCCTGCGTTCTCATTTTAATGTGATTAAAAACGATTTAAGTGCAGCAACGGACTGCACTTAATATACTGAATATATTTAATAACTTTAATTGATTAATCTATATTTTATTTATGAAAAGAAAACTATGCAGTGTTTTTAAACTTTTAATTACAGTTTCTCTAGCTGAATTTTTGTTCAGTTGTATTTATTTATGATATTGCTAATTGATTTGTTTGTTCCTATCTTATTACTGACTGTTTACTTGTCTTTAACACTTTAATATGTGAGATTTATATTAATCTAGTTGTTTTTGCTGTGGTATTTTTTTTAAAGCATAGGCAAAATTCCACTTGCAGTGTTCTGTAGGCTGCTGATTTTTGCTTGTGTTATTCAGCTGCAACAGAATGCTTTGTAAAAAGACAGAATAAATGTTTGACATCTAAATGTTTGACTTAATTTTTTTTATATTCGATTTTTTTATCTTATTGGAATCGATAAGAATCGGAATCGATCAAATTCAAACTATACACGGATTCCCAACCCTAATGATGACTACTTGAAATTAAATCAGAATCCAACATGCTCACTCATGAGAGCAGAAAAGTATGTGGTAATTCACCCAGCTCTAAATACATAAGAAATAGGAGCAAGAAAACTGAACTAGAATGTATAAAGTGGGGGGGTCCCTTTGAAGTAGCTCTCTCTGTCATTAAACTGGAAGTGCTTAAGCCCTTTCCAGAGAAAGGGAATGTAGAAACTACACAAAAAAGAAAAAGAGAATCAGAAATGCCACAGCTATAGTGATTTGACCCACAAGGAGCATCTCAGCGGTAATGTCACACCTGTTACTTCTTTAGTACTATTTCAAGCAGCTTTTACATGATTGAACAGAAAAAAACTTTTTTATTAGCAACAGCAAATGCTTATATATTAAGACTCGACATAAAGAAATACAGACTTTGGACAGAATTGTTAAATTATTAATCAGCTAATATCGTGCACCTCTGGTTTCAATAACTACATATTGCTCATTGGCTGTTCTTGGATATTTTCACCTCATGTAAGAACTGAAGGAATATTTTGGGCTTTATGGGGTACTGGAAACAACAGCCATCCTGTTTGTTGAATTGTAATAGCTTTTTAGATCATATTGTGACAAATACAATTTTTGAAAATTGACAAATTTCAAGTGTCAACTAAATTATTTGTTACAAAACTCATATTTGCCAGTGATTAGTGCTAAAGCTTGTGCACTGAAAATCATATTAAGAATAAATAGAAAACTATATTTTTGAATTGTTAACCATATTGTTCTGAATTGTCTGTGTGCTGTAACTCAACAAATATAACAGAAAGTGTGGATGAATTGAGTTGAACTGGCTTTTGATATGATATTCAAAAATAAAAAAATGCTGGACTGATCACAAAAAGCCCCTGTGTTATCCTCTCCTACACTTGACTCCCCATGCACCCACCAAGGTCATTCATAAGGCCGGCTGTGGAAATAGAAAGCAGCAATACAGCTTATGGAGACTAAAAGCAGGGCAATACAGATGCCAGTTCAAAAGACTAAACAAGATAAGTTATGTGTACATGAGGGAGGCATAGCTATCTATAAAAGAAGCAGATATCCACCAATAAACAGCATGAATGGAAAAACTGCACTGACAAAGGGCTGAAAATATCATTTTGATCTGTTACATAAAGCGATCTGTGATGTCCTAAATCTGGCAGAGAAGAAATCAGTGAACGTAAAAATATAGACGATCATAGTATTCACCAGGATCCACTGTTCTGAATCAGCCCCTTTGGCTAAAACCGAACCTATTCAACACCGGGTTGGAGGCTGGCAGCATGATGGCTGGCGGCCAAACGTGCTAACTGTGCAGCAAGAGATTGCAGGGTCTCCACTGTGCCAAACTGTGTTGAAATTAACCCAGTAATCAGAAACATTATGTTCTTGTGGGGAGAGCCCATATGATTGGCAGATGGCTAAGAGCATTAGAGAGATACCTGCCAAACGTTAGCCTGCTCTCTCCTCCTGGTGTGAAAGCCATTGTGACGAGGAGAGAGGGGCACCCCTGTGTGTCTGCAGCATATGGTGGGGTAAATATTGACTGATATTATAATTATGAACAGCATAATCTAATAATTAATCATGCACATGCTCGCATATTCAATACTCAAGCCGACACATACTGGAGGAGAGCCATTTGAACATTAGGCAGGCAAGGAGAATATGACAGATGCCACGAGACCTGTAGCTGTCTATTGTGCGTATTGACATGATGTTTTAATCTTAGTCTTTGATACTGTAATGCAAACCATGATTAGTGAAGTATCGCTTACTGTTTCTCTCTCTACCTCCGAATTTGTCTTTTTTTCCTTTCTTTCTGTTCTGTTTAGAAGAATATTGCAGTATGAACATAAACAGATTGTGAACACATTCATTCACACTGATTTGATCCATTTCAGGCTTTTACTCACCTTAGATCAATAGATTGCATAAGTCAAGTGAGATAATGAGCTTCGGGTTTCCCTCAGTTTCTCAGAAAGAGAATGAGAGAGAGCCTCAAGCCCTCTGATCAGGGTTATACGGTCTAATTAGACTATTGCAGCTGAGTGAACTGAACCTCAATATAATTAAACATCTTTCTGTGTTCAATCATTTCCTTTGTGGCCTTAGTGGTAATTATACGATAACAATATTATTGTATTTGGAATACATTATGCATGGATTATGGATAATGAAATAAAACGATACAACTTTTTGAAATCTTGTTTTCCTTTTTTAAAACCCTTCTTTCTTTTCTACGAATGCATTGAAGATATGAGAGAATGTCAGGTAAAAAATATAATCAATTGTTCTATATCTCCCCCTGCTGGTGATTACAGTTAAGCACATGTAATGTGTGTAGGCTAATCCTTATCCGCGGAAACCAGCAGGTGACATGAGCGCTATGAAATTTGAATATATTCTATATAATTAAATAATAATATATTATTATTATACATTTGCCTCGTTCCTATATATTAGCCTAGTTCCTTTTAACAAAATTAGAAAATTCAATATCTAAACATATTTGCCATATATGACAAAGGGAGAAATTGGGTGAAATACTCGGGTAAATAACGTGTTTTAATATCAATGCAAAAAATGCAGTTGACATACGGTTTTGTATATGACACAAAATGTATCAACAACACGCTCAATGTCAACAAAATAAAGAGGAGGGGAAAGAGTTAACACTAATGAATATATTATTATTATACATTTGCCTCGTTCCTATATATTAGCCTAGTTCCTTTTAACAAAATTAGAAAATTCAATATCTAAACATATTTGCCATATATGACAAAGGGAGAAATTGGGTGAAATACTCGGGTAAATAATAACTCGGGTTTTAATATCAATGCAAAAAATGCAGTTGACATACAGTTTTGTATATACACAAAATGTATCAACAACACGCTCAATGTCAACAAAATAAAGAGGAGGGGAAAGAGTTAACACTAATTTGCTAAACTGAAAAATATAAAAAGAGGGACATGGAGAAGACAGACAAAAGAAGGTAAGACGTTAATTTATGCATCAATTGAGAGTACAAACTTAACTGAAGTCGTTCTACTTGCTTTCTTATTGTCTGAAGATGAACTGGTGATACTTTTTTTAATTCTTTCAAAAAGAAAGACAAAATTGGTTTGTTGTTGATTAAGTTACTTTGTGGATAACCAATTTGCAAAGAAGATACATTTATAACAAATCAAGCATTGTTTTAGTAGTCATAAAATAATGTTATGGATCCGGATAGATAAAGTTTTTTTTTTTTTTTGCATTTAAACAGCTTTTTAATGAACATAAAGGTTCTTATTTTCTGAAGATGAACTGGTGATACTTTTTTAATTCTTTCAAAAAGAAAGACAAAATTGGTTTGTTGTTGATTAAGTTACTTTGTGGATAACCAATTTGCAAAGAAGATACATTTATAACAAATCAAGCATTGTTTTAGTAGTCATAAAATAATGTTATGGATCCGGATAGATACAGTTTTTTTTTTTTTGCATTTAAACAGCTTTTTAATGAACATAAAGGCAGGAACAGAACAAATAAAGAGGATTTTTTTTAAAAAAAACACCAAAACAGGTATTAATCACAGTACATGAAAGATCTCATCATATCTCTTCAAAAAAGAAATACATTTTTTGTTATTAATTACTCTTAGTGATTTAATTACATGTTCTACTTCACATACGAAATCTATAAACGTAGGTATTTTCTTAAGAAACCTTTGTTTGTTAAAATAGAATTTTGCCACAAGGATAAGAAAGTTAACAGCAGATTCTAAAGATTTGTTTTGGTTCTCAAAAAAGCAAACAACATCCTTAATGTGTGAATTACAGTTCATATTAACCTTAGAAAAACAATAGGAACTCAAATCTTTCCAGAAAAGTGATGAAACATTACAAGAGAAAAAGAAATGACAAATATCTTCACTTTCTTTTTTACAGAAGGTGCATATATCAGCTGCATAAATAAACCACGCGGGATGGAGTGCAACACGTCAGAGGAAGTGACGTTGGGAAGGTCCTCTCCTCAAGAGTGCACGGTATGATCCACGGATTTTCCCATTACAGAACTCTAGCGTTCCCATTACAGAACTATCCTGACCAATTACCTATGCTTAAATAAATGTACTCAGTTTTAGTGCATATAAAAGTGTACACGCATACTGCCTTTAATATCGCCCGAAAGACCCATCACTCTGAATGTAAACACGTCCTGACTTGACGCATGCGCACTGAGTCAAACGCACTCGTATGTTGGGACATTGTGCAGATTCAAGCCTGAAAATGGGGGACAAACAGCAATAAAAGTAAAGTAAAAGGCTTATATAAGATGTGTTTCTTCAGATCTTTAGGATTTTACCCTGGACGAACCAGTAAATATGTAAGAAATGCGGCATGGATTCAAACTCATTGTGCAGCGAAAACGATTTAATATTCTATCACCTCGTTTGCTAACAGCGGCTAGCTAGCAGTGAGGATCAAAATGGAGGCGGGCTATTTATTAATAGCTCAAGTTAAAATGGTGCATACCTCTTGAACGATATGCATCATTGCGTTTAGTTAGCAGGTTCACATGGAGCTTGAGTATTAGTGTAATAGATGTGTGCATGTTTTCACCCAAGTCCAACCGGTAGTGAGCTGCAGTGATCTGTTGTTTATGACTAAGCATCTGATTTCTAGTCTGTAGACAACTTAATGTCATAAAGATATTATGTGAATGGTTTTGATGTTTTATTTAGTCTATGCTCTCCCAGTAGATTTATTTCAACTTAATACAGAAGGTTGGGTTACATATGTAGACAGGAAGGATATGCTTCTTTGCTTTGCATTTTCATATTTTCCCAGCATTCAAGGGGGTCCTCAAACAATGATTTGTAATTTACGTATCCGTCACTTTGCTATAATATTGATTTGATCTAATTGATTTTTTTTATGTACAGGTCTGCAGGCACACCCTGTTGATATCAACTCTATAAGAGCCATGGTTCATGGGGTAGAGGTTTTTCTTCGCCATGAATATGCGACCCGAATGCTTTTCTAAAGTGGGATTGTACTCAAATAACTGTGACTTAAGTCCATCTCAAACAAGACACCCAGTTAGTGTCCGAAGAGAGATTGGAAATCCTCTTGGTGACACTCAAGGCAGGACCAGACAACATCTGATCTTGGACAAGACTGGGAAAGCTGAGCGGACTTCACTACCTTTAAAGCCTGGAAGAGAGTTGGCTGTTGCTTCAGAGGCTGGCTCTGTGGGCACAGAAACACTGTCATCTCAAGCTAAACAAATGGGGGGTGAAGGCACCCCTGTAAAAAGTAAAACTCCTCTTGGACAGACCAACACCATTGATAACAAGCCAGAGTTTGTATCCATGAATTCACATAGTAATTCTAGAGACCCTGTGGGTGAGAAAAGCACCAAAGGGTTAGAGACTATGGGGGTGTCTAATGAACACTCGGAGGGCAAAAGGACAAATATGAGGAAGATCACTAGTCATCCTCATGCACAAGCCACTTGCCTTAAACAACTGCTTTTGCTTCAGCTGGACTTGATAGAGCAACAACAGCAACAGCTGCAGACAAAAGACAAGGAAATAGATGAACTCAAATCAGACAGAGACACGGTATGTATGCAACCATTGGGGTCAGTAAGAATTTTTTAGTCAGCACGGTTGCATTCGATTGATTGAAAATGACAGTGAAGGTTTCTGTTTTAAATAAATGTATTCATTAAAGCTGAATGCATCCTGATACAAAGTATCAGTTTACACGATACATAATCCGCACAACTGTTTTCAACATTATAATGAATGAGAAATAATAGCATTTAATAATAGACAACTATAGACAAATTCAGCTTGTCATCACATGAATAAATTACATTTTAAAATACATTAAAATAGAAAACAGGTATTTTAAATTGTAATAATATTTCACAATATTACTGTATTATTGATACATTTAACCTTAATGAGCATAAGACCCTTCTTTCATTTTAAAACAACATTTTAAAAACCTTTCCTACCCCAAACTCCATTGTCTCCTTTGGCAGGCTTATGATTTTTTTTTTCTAATGTAATTGTCCTGCCTTTAAACAGTTGCTTGCCCGTATTGAGCGGATGGAGCGCCGCTTGCAGTTGTTAAGTAAGGAACCACGTGACAAGAGGCTATTCCAACCACTGGAGAGATGGGTTCCTGACACGGATGACTTTTGGGAATCAAATTTGGGCCACAGCCCACAAACTCAGGACAAGTCAAGTGGAAAAGTGCAAAAGCGGTAAGAATGGGAAACTCACCTTTTTCCTGTTCTTTTTTACTTGTTCTGTCTTCTCGTGGCTTCTGCTTGACTGATGTGACCTGTAAATATTCTGCCTAGAAAGTTAAGCTTGTTAGATACAAAGATGCAGAGGTCAAGAGGGAAGTCCTCTAGAGTGACCCCCCAAAAACTAGAGGCAGGAGGGACATCACCATGTCAGCGTGACCTGCGAAACAAGGAGACCCCGGAGAAGACGAATGTTGTGAAATCATCTGGACAGACGGACCTGCAGCCTGAGGGAGAAGACGGCAAAGAAACAGAAGATCTTTCATACATGACAACAAATGAGATGTACCTATGCTGCTGGCAGCAACCTCCAGCCTCTCCATTACCGGAAGAGTCTCCAAAGAAAGAGGAGGATGTTGCAAGTATGTGCTTGGCTCAAATGCAAAATGGCAGTTGTGCACATTGATTTACAAATTTTTAATGCAAAAAATTATTTCCTCAGTCCCATCATGGAGGGAAAACACCATGGAACCCCTTCAGGAGGAGGATGCTGTTGACATCCCAGAAGTAAGAGTCAACATTGACATCATATACGCATTATACATAAATCCAAGACTCTTAAAGGGATAGTTCACACAAAAATTTGTCATCATTTACTCACTCTCATGTTGTTCCAAACATGTATGAATTTCTTTTTATCTGTTAAACACAAAAGAAGATATTTTGAAGAATGTTTGAAACTCAAACATGTTTGGAGTAAATCATGACAGAATCTTCATTTTTGGATTAATTCACCTTTAGGTATTAGGCCCATTGTCATTAATCCACCATTTCCTTTTTCTTTAGAATCTTGATGACAGTGTTTTTCTGAAGCGGCACGCAAAGTTAGAACTGGATGAGAAGAGACGAAAAAGGTGAGTTTAATTTTTAGATCTGTGTTTGTGGCATCAACCCGTTTTTAACCCTTTTATTTCAGTTTTTCCATGCACATGAAAAACATTCAAACATTTGGAGTTGGGATGATTTGTTGAAGGTTTTGAAGTCTCTTATACTCACCAGGGCTTCATATATTTGATCATAAATACAGTAAAAACGATAATATTGTGAAATGATTACAACTTAAAATAGATTGACTATTTTAACGTGTTTTGAAATGTAATTTAAATGATCTGAATTTCTGTGATGGCAAAGCTTGAGTTTTCAGCATCATTACTTCAGTCTTCAGTGTCACATGATCCTTCAGATATCAGTCTAATATGCTGATTTGGTGCACAAGAAACATTTAGTTTTATTGTCAGTGTTGACAAAAATTGTGCTTAGTTCAGTATTCTTTAATAAATAGAAGGTTCATGGGAGCAGCAGTTATTTAAAATAGAACTCTTGTGTTGCCATTTAAATTTAATGCATCCTTGCTGTATGTCTACAACACAGTAGATGTCATGTGTAATTATACAAGCACATTTTGTTTAATTAAAAAGGCATCAAGTGAATTATGAGTGATATTTACTTGAGACTAAAATGTATCAATATTCTGCTTAAATACTTACAAAATATATGCTTATTTATAATAATCAAGATATCAGTTCCAGTTTGTGGTTAAATAAGTTCCCTTAACAGATTAAAATTATGTGGTGAGTTTTATTGACAACAAAATATAGTTATATTTCAAATGAATAACTGTCATTAAAAGTTTGCTGTTTATGTACAGTTACTACCTGCCTGAAACTACACTTGCTCTAAACTTTTTTTCTCTTGGTAGATGGGACATTCAGAGAATACGTGAACAGCGTATGCTTCAAAGATTGCAGCAGCGCATGGAGAAGAAAAAGACGAATGTTCAGGAGAGCGAGCCAGAATTGTCTTCGTTTTATCCTGATGTGGACAATGGTATGACCCTTAGGTTCATTTGACAAAATATTAAATTTATGAAAAGAAAAAAAACTTATCCTGTTATATACACGATAATTTCACAATTTTTTTTATTTTTTCTCCTTTCCTTCCTCTTGTACAGTGGAGGCCATCATGGTAACACCCTTTCTGCCAGTAGTGGCATTTGGTCGGCCTTTGCCCAATTTGCCTCCACAGTAAGAGTATTTTTTTTCTTTTTGAAATATCTCCTGATTAAAATATCACTTTTAAGTACTGTTAAGTGTCATAAAATGATCATCTGTTGTCTTCCAGGAATTTTGAGCTGCCCTGGCTTGACGAAAGAAGTCGATGTCGCGTTGAAAACCAAAAGAAACAAACTCCCCACAGGACCTGTCGGAAATGAGTCACAAACAGGTTCTGGGCCCCAACCAGAGGAGCGTTCCTTCGTATCCAGTGGCATAACATGGGGTTAAAGGAGGCAAAGCAGGGTTTGTTCAGTCAGGGAACAGAACATTAGCCCATCATTATGGTTTTGTGTCTGCCTGCAGTCTGCTCGCACAGAGACCGTATAGGTGAGAAGAAAATGGCAGCATATTACAGCTGTTTCCATTTTATTGTGCCCTGATAATAAAGCACCAACTGCCCAGCTAACTGCTATTTTAGTTTCCTCACAATCAGTGTGTGGCCTTGATTTAATCCTTTACTTGTAGTCCTGTTCTGTGTCCTTTCACTGAGGTGATATTGATTATTGCAGGCTCCACTGCAAATACTGTTTTAATGTGCACTAAACTGTAGTTATGGAGTATTGCTGCACATTTGCATGTAATGCCTCAATATTTGTGTTGAGAATGACTTTAAAGAGCTTGTTTTGTTTTTGCAAATGTAATTGTGCATGAATGTCGTGGTGAATCTTATGCCTAAAATAATACATATTTTTGTAAGCATAGCATAGTCATTTAGAAAGAAAAAAATAGTCAGGATTAGAGTAAGGATGATAAGATGTTTAGATGAATGCCCGATGTAAAAGAGCGAGTAAGAATTGTTTGTATGGCCGTTCAGGTGGGTCCGAATCTGTTCAGCATCCCATGCAGGTTTAAGGACAATGCCCTTAACGTTATTTTTGGATCAGTTAGTTGGTCTGTTGATGTTGTTTTTGATGTACCTCAACCTTCTTATTGAAAATACAGTATATTTTACACTTCCATTTTCTAAAAACCTTATCCATGTCCAGAAATGTTGCTTGTCATTATTAATTTTGCATAAATCCTGTGCCTCATGGGATTTATTTCAGGGCATTTGTGATATTTCCTAAAGATAGTCTTGTTCTAACTCAAAAGTGATAACCTGATTTTGTGTGTAAATGTGTTGATTTTGTGAGCACCACACAAGTTATTTTTTCCCCCTTAATGTCTACAACTAGACCTCTGTAAATATCTTCACTGACACACATTGGCTGTAAATAAGGAAAACATTGCTGTTATTTTTTTATTTAATGTCAGAAGTGTTGTTTGTTCAGCATAGATATTATATTGATAGCATTATTTACAAAATAAGATTTTTTGTTTTTCAAAAAAATAATAAAAACTCACTCTGTGACTTCTTAATTGACACTCAGTTTTTAATTGTCTCGTGTATCCATATGTGTTCTTACTGTAGTATTTTTGTCCCCAAATCACTTGATTTGGCCCTTAGCATTACAAAGATGTGATCTGGGCAAGATTGTGAAAACGGATCACATTTATTCAAAGATTGAAGATTTAACTATTTTGTTTAACACTATTTTTCAAATATTATATAAACAATACAATTTAATCTTGTTTGTATGCAAAAGTCAATTTGTCACAAAACTTGGGATACTAGTTTGTAAGAACTACCCACGTGTGCAACAGTATATGTGGCAGCCATTGTAAAACAAACAGAACTCCAAATATTACAGAACACATTTGATCACGTCATAGTGTGAAAAATGTTTATTGAACCAAATAAATGCAAAATAACAAGAAATATTTTTTTTCAAAATATACCACCTCTTTTGATTCACCATGAGATAAATACACTAATATTTCTTTTTAATTTTCAATAATATATCTTTAGATTATTTTGTGATAGAACAACCTTTGGAAAACTGCTTCCAAGTTCCAAGTTTTCATAATTAAATGACCAAAGTTATTGTGAGATGTTGCCTTGCAAAAACGTCAGGGTTTATGAAGGTTTATAGTTTACTGAACAGGCCTGGGTGTAGGAACTAGACATTCAATCACTTTGAGAAAAAAAAATATATAAACAACCACATTTATTATGCGAAGGTATTTACCATTAAACGATCAAGATGAATATAATATTAGAAGATCATGATAGTATAATAGCACAAGGTATTTTACCATACTTATATGAACAGATTGAAAACTGGAGTGCACTATTTATATAAAAGATCAGTATCAACATCTGTGTTTATTCAAACGAAAATATGATGTGTGGCAAAGCAGTTTTTATAGTAATGAAATATTTAGTGTTAATGTTTCCTCAAAAGATCAAGTTGGATTCTTGGGGTAACAGATTCTTTGTTGATTTTATCTCCTTTAAAAAGGATTTGTCTAAACAGAAGGCTTGAGATCAGTCTGATGCACTGCATCTTCATTTGGGTTACGCGTTTGGTAATATTTATACAGCACACGTCATAAAAAAGACAGAAAAACAAAAAGGACACATTCAATGTCAGGGAAAAACACAGACAGCATTCACATCCTCCCTCTTTTCTTTGCATCAGTCTACATTTTAGTGAGCGTTGCGCAGACAGTCCCGAATCAAAACCTTTACTTTAAGTCCTTTCATTCTCAGTCTCTCCTGAGGTTGTTCAGCCTCTCCTCCAAGTCAGCATCGGCATCCGCCAGTGTAGCCTGCGGTTCAGCTTTCTTCCCAGCTGCAACCGAAAGGCTTCCTCCAGTAGAAGGCAGGTCTGTTTGAATCAAATAATAGAGGTAATATGAGAACGACTTCGGAGTGTAATTTTACAACATGGTAAGTGTGGTGTCTTTTTTGCTTACTTGAAAGTTCGTCAGAAAGATTCAGACCCAGCTCATCCAGAACTTGAGAAACCACAGCATCACTACATTCAAAGCAAAAAGAGCACATGTCAGGAGATAATTTATTATTATCAATGTTGAAAAAAGTTGTTATGCTTAATATTTCTGTGGAAACCATGCTATTTTTTCTGAATTGTGACAAAGTTCAAAAGAACAGCATTCAAATCCAACAGAAATCTTATGTAGATTATAATTATAAACGTCTTTATTAATTCTCTTTTTTCTCACCTCTCCTCTTCATCGTCTTCATCGCCCATTGCATCGTCAATTGCATCATTCATCATCTCCTCCTTCATGTCCATGATTTCACTTTGGCGCTCAAACTCCATCATGATCTTCTGAATCTGTGGCAACTTCAACTGCATTGAGAGGAAAAGGAATTTACATCAACAAATGCATATCGACAAGCTGTCTGTTGGCAAGACAAACAGAAATTGAAATGCTATAGCAGATATACCTGTCTGTTCATGGTGGCCATAGCTTTGGTGACTCCTTTCATGGCCTGCGCCATGCTGTTGTTTGATTTGAGGGTTTGGATTTTAAGGCTGACAGCTTGAATATTGGCTCTCATCATGATGAATTTCTTGACATATCGTCTTGTGCGCACCAAGTCCTTAGCCATGATCTTCACAGCATCCTGTCAGAAAGAGAATATAATCTGCACTCCAGCGAGACTTCATGCCTGGCAGTGACACCTGGATGTCAATTTAAACCTCTCCTTACCATCTGTCCTTGTTTGGCCATTTTCTTAATGTCAGCAATTATTTTCTTTTCCTGTTGCTCCAGTCTCTGGCGTTCTCTGTCTAGATCTCTCATGGCTCTATTTAACGCTCTCTGATTCTGTCTGAGCATCTCCTCTGGAGTCTTTCGTCTTCCAAACAGGAAGTCCATCTGACATGAATAAATACAAGAGAGAGAGAGAGAGAAAAGGCCAGACTGTTAGAAGTTTGAAGGCAAATTGAAAGGGTTTCCATAATCTGCTAAAACTCCACATGGCACTACAGAGAGAGAATTAAGTCAGAGAAAAGGAATTCAGATTTCCACATGCGATTGATGACGGCCACGTGATGCCATGCCATCATTGTTTGCAGGTATGTCATATGGGACTATGTGAACAAGTGGTTTCTACAGCTACTGGCAAATTTAAATATTTTACACGCTATGAATCAAGTGGCATCACCCCTACTGTAATAGCTGTCACATTGTTCTATTCCTTCGCAATTTAATATTGAGAAAATTGAACACACCCTATTGTTCAGCTTATATATATATATATGTGCTATATACTATCAATGACAATGAACCGGGCCATTTAGCACAATAAACACTCAAACTTTCTCGAAACACTCAAAAAGACAACGATAATTCAGACTGAAACTTTGAAAAAGAACATGTTAAATGACTATTCGTTTATTAAATGACCAATATCCTTCACAAATAACAATAATACTGAAATCAGTTGCTAAAATTAGCTCAAGAAAAGAAAGAAAACCCGGAGGCCTATATCGCTCTCGTTTTTACCTTGTCTTTTCTTTATGTGGAAAACGTCCACCAGAGATACCAGTAGCTGAACAGGCCAAATATCACGCCGTCGTTTGTTTTTTCTATTCCTTATTTAAAGTTACAGTTCGTCGATCCAGCCGCTTGTTTCCCCCACTCTAACCTCTTCCGCATATGACTGTCAATACTTCCTTTGTATAGGGCTACGTCACAGGAAACGCGTCATACAATACTTTCCACAAACAACAGGGACATTTAAAAAAAAAAAAAAAAAATTTATTGCTTGAAGAACATAAATACCAATCAAATAACAGTAAGAAAAATCTTAATACAATTCAAAGAAGTCCAAATAGCAGCATAACAAAAAATAAGAAAAACAGGAAAAGTAAGAACGAAAAACAAATAAATACAGGAATAATTTTAAAAAAAAACTACAATGCAAGGGGCTTAATCATCAAAAATACCTTCAAAAGATTACATAGTTTAAGGGCTTTTTTTTATGACGCATGAGCTTTAAAGATTTGAAGAAGACCATTAAATCTTTCTGGAAAAGTAATAAAGTGGGGGGGTTATTAAAGAATCTGCATTTATGAATGAAGTAATTGGCCAAAATCACAATATTATTAACCAAAAATTCAACATCACAATTCCGACAAAAGGACAAATATTTTACAGTTTTAAAATCAAAGTCAGGTATTACATACTTCAAACTTAACCAAGCATAGAGGTCATCCCATCATTTTTTTGAGAATTTGCATAAATAAAACAAATGTTCCAATGACTCTATTTCTGCTTCACAAAAGGTGCATCCATTACAATCCAAAATAAACCGGTGTCTGAGGAACTCATTACAGGGATAAATATCGTTAATCATTTTAAACTGAACTTCTTTTACCTTTGGTAGAAGTGGAAAAAAGAGAAATCTTGTTCTAATTCGAACCACTTAATCTTCAGGAAAATCATGAACAAGGGGTCTCTTCTTTACTTTAGAAGGGAAAATCTGTGTATTTACTAATGTTCTTAAAACCTTATTATTACAGCTCTGCTCTGTAAAATTAATACCAGAGACGATTAGATTACCTAATCTTGGTATCACAGGTGAATAACACAAAGCACCTTTAATCAGCTGAACCAAACCAGCAGGAACAGCTTTCAACAAAGAAACATATAATTTCTTAGTACAAATAATATTGTATTTGTCACAAAAAACATCATAACCAAGAAAATTTCCATCCCCATCCATAATGTGTACAATGGACCAGACACCTTTGTCCATCCAGTCCTGAAAAAACACAGATTTCCTCTTAATAAGGATACACTTATTATTCCACAAAGAACAACTATGTGGCGAAAAGTTGTGTTTGTATATTAATTTCCAATATAATAATACCTGACTATGAAAAGATGATAATTTACACTTTAATTTTGATGGCTCAAACTCACACCTTAAAAGGAAATCAATGCCCCCAAGAGAATCAAACATTTTAGAAGAAAAGCTAAACCAAACAGAATGTTTATTTCTAAGGAAGTCTTGGAGCCACCTCAACTTAAGGGTACCATTCATAACATCGAAATCAATTACGTTCAACCCTCCCTCACTGGTCAGCTTCACTGCATCTGATTTCCTTATATAATGGTGCTTGTTTTTCCAAATAAATTTATACTGAATTTGATTAATGTCTTTTAAACAACGGGGACATTTATGACACATTTACTTTTTTATTATAATACTGTATTTTATTGTATTTTATCAAAATAGGTATTCGGCACTGTATTGTTGGTATCTTATCTTCATATAGGTAAATGTCTTGAAATTATTGTTAAAATCTTTATTTTGTTAGTTAAATTTCATATTTGTAAGCAAAAAAATAAATTAAAAAATTGCATACGTAACCTCCAAGGTCCCGATTTAAAAATAAATAAATAACATAATATAAATATAAATAATAAAAATATAAAATAAATAAGCAATAATGAAATTTATAATAATAATAATAATAATAATAACAACAACAACTGATATGTTTTCAAATCCCCCATAACCTCTTATACAGCACATGTCATCTCTATATTTTTGTGTGGGTTTACAGTACAATGCAGTGTTGATATATTCTGTACTGTTCTCGTTTGCAAGTTACTTAGAAAATAAAAATAATTTAAAAAAGTCTAAAAAACGAAAAAATCATGGATAGCTGGATTTTTTTAGAATCTCAATTAAAGTTTACCAGCATTTTTTTCCAGAAACAAATAAAATAGGTAGTTACATTGGTTAATTATACATATATTTCAGATAAGAGTGGTAATATAATTTAAATTAAACAAACATCTTGGAATTACCACTAAAACACTTGTTTTGGATGTTGAGAACAAATGTGCATTATGATCATTAGGGCAGAAGTTATTATTGGTAAATACCGCACAAGGCACTCGCTCGTGCCCTTCACTGGCAGTAGATGGCAGTACTGTCGTCGCATTCAATACCGCCTGCCTTGAGTGAATCACCAGAGGAAGAAAACCCGACAGCAGCACACAATGCAGTTTGACTGCTACGGGTTGTCCACCCAGGCTTCATGTATGTCTCAGCTTCCCAAATAAAAATGAAGAAATCCGTTTTCCCGTTTTGACGATCGGGACGAAAAGCAAGCTTTCATACGTCCATTTTCACGTTACGCTTGAGGAAAAACTGGCGAAATCTCCAGCTTGACCACACACAGTGGATCACACAGCGGGCCGCGGAAGGAGGTGCCCAGCCTGCGCTGACGGGGCTGCGCTCAACATCCGTGACGGTGCAACTCCAGCCCGAGGCCTTGGGGCCTGTTGTATATTATTATCGTTTTAAATGGAGGCTCGTACGAAAGGAGAAGCCAGAGGAAAATGGCCCTCTCTACAGCGCGAGTGGTGGGTGTGATTGGAAATATTATTGTCGTTAGGAACCTTAAACCACATTTTCTTCTGAGATCCGCAACACTGGTCCTGGAGGCGCTGGTTTTTATTCAGTATCTGTTGTAAAGTCCCCCAGGCCGGACCAGGGTGTGTTTTTATTAAGTGCCTTTGTCGGGCATTGACATGGACGGTCCCAGTCGAAGCGGAGGCTTCAGGCAGAGCCGTCGCTCCCGCTCGCAGCGTGACCGAGAGCGGCGGCGGAGGAGAGCGGATCTCGCTGAACACAGGGCCTCGTCGCCATCCTCGGCCTCGGACCAAGAACTCTGCAGAGGAGACTCACTGCTCCGTGCCAGCGGAGGAGAATGCAGACCCGGCTTGCCTGGGGCCAGACACCGGCCTCCGCGTCGGAGGAAGCGAGAATCGGTGTCTTGCGAGGAGGATATCATCGATGGATTCGCTATAGCCAGCTTCATAAGCCTGGAGGCCTTGGAGGTTTGTGTGTGTATCTATCTCTGACTAGTCTTGTATTAAGTGCTACAGTACAATGTGTACATTAGAAGTTGAGCTGTTTTGCATGTTAATTTTAGTATAAAATATGCTGAATATCTACTTGGTCGTTATTAAAACTCATTGTAAAATGAATAAACAGCAAAGTCTCAGTATAGAGCTCATATATTTGCTGCATTAACATGTTGTGCTGTGTTACTTTGATAGATGGACTGTTCCCTAAAGCCTCCAGAACGTTCTGGCTTGTTCATGAGTAGAGGAATTAAAAGGAAGAGAGGCCTGGATGAAAACGGAGGGCCTCTGTCAGAGCCGGAGGAAGGACCTCCTGCTACGTACACCAACAGTTGGGAGCAGCGCAGGAAAATCAAATCTAAACTGAAGAGAAAGGGAGATGCTAAGGCTAGTGCTGTAGTTTCATAACCCTTTAACGCTCTATAAACACCAAAAATAAAATCCTCTATGTGCAAACGCCCATGAAAACCATGTCGCTGCAATGTTTTGGGTGCAACACAAATATTTCTAGAATAGGCCCGTGTGGATGAGAGTCCGACATAAATCAATTGGTCATTTTAAAATAAGTTTTCAATATTGAGCAGCCTTGATGTGTCAGAAGCCTTATTGTTGAGCGAATTAGATGCAGTGACTGGTCTAAACAAAATTTGCATCACATGTGAATATGCTTCTCGCTGTTCTAGCAGCAGTCAAAATAGTTTTTTTTTTAACAGTACAAATGCTGGGAGAGCCAGGCGATCCTTGGCTGATGTATTTACATGTTTGTGGTTATAGAATTCGAAGGCAACAAAAATTGCAATGAATAGATTTAAGAAATAATGCCAAAAGGAACGGCTATTTATGTTAATCAAAGTGTAAATGGTTAGTGCCCAATGCAGTATCTCAGAATGGCCAAATATCAGCCAATTAGTTATCCTTGCCTATATGTCTGGCTGTAACTATCTACTTTCAGCTTACCTTTATAATATAAGACAAAAATAAATATAAGTCTATATTTTATTTTATTTTTATTGCGTTCATGTAATTACATATTTGCGACTCTGTATTTATTTTCACCGTGGTTTGACTATTTCAAATGTCTGTTTCATTGCCCAATGCAGTATCTCAGAATGGCCAAATATCAGCCAATTAGTTATCCTTGCCTATATGTCTGGCTGTAACTATCTACTTTCAGCTTACCTTTATAATATAAGACAAAAATAAATATAAGTCTATATTTTTTTATTTTTATTGCGTTCATGTAATTACATATTTGCGACTCTGTATTTATTTTCACCGTGGTTTGACTATTTCAAATGTCTGTTTCAGGTATCTGGGAATCACATGGAGACAGGATATATTGTGAGTTGGTTTTTTTCTAGTGGGTTTTGTGTTTTTCTTTGCTGTCCAAAAATATGACTTTGAAATTTGTACAGACTTTCAAAGCATACATATATTGTGCACATACACTACCATTAAAAAGCTTGTTTGCTAAGATTGTTTAATGTTTTTTTTTATGTATATTATTACTATTACTAAGACTGCTTTTTTTAAATTAAAATTCACAGTAATATTGTAAAATATTATTACAGTTTAAAATAACTATATAATTATATTTGAAAATTTAACTTATTCTTGTGATGGCAAAGCTAAATTCAGCAGCCATTACTATAGTCGTCGGTGACACACGATCATTCTAATATGCTGATTTTGTCATCAAGAAACATTTCTCATTTATTATCAATGTTGATATAGTATTGTGGAAAGCATGATACATTTATTCAGGAAAAGTTTGACAGCATTTATTAAAAAAAAGAAAAGAAACATTTTGTAATGATATAAAAGTCTTTACTGTCCGTTTTGATCAATTTAATGCATCCTTTACTGAATAATAACAAATGCTATTTTCTTTTGAAAAATAAATAAAAATACTGACCCAACTGAACGGTATTGTATGTTTTTGTTTGTGTATTATAAATGATATATCATAAACAAGGGAAATTGTCATTAAATTTTTTCCCCACACAAATGTAGGTTATAACTTTATCTCTGTATTTTTAACCCACAGTGTGATACAGAGAGTGAATCTGGGGATAAGGTAAAAATGTTTACTATTCTTGAATTTGCTTTATGTATTTTGATGCATTTTACTATTTCGATAATTAAATTTTTCCCACTGTTTAGGCCTCTGACAATATGGAGCCAGCATTCATCGTCTGCACAACAGAAGGTAAATGTCTGATGGCAGTAGCAGGTGTATATATTGTGCTGGCAGATGGTAAATTACCTAGGAATAATGATATTTTTGAATGTTTTTGGGATTTGAATTGGACAGTGGTGTTCATCAGTAATTAAAATGCAGATTAATTTATATACCACTCAGATATTTCTCATACTTTTGTGAAAGCCTACATGGAACTGTTTGATTATTTTTGTTGTCGTAAAGCATAAAAAAGAGCATTACATGTATTACATTGTAGGGCTCTCTTTTTCCACAGCAGTTAACTCCAACTCTGCAAGCACTGCTGCGGGCAACGGTTGCCCTCTCTTGCCCTCAAATAGCTCGCAACCCCTTCTGTCAGTCACACCTCGGGTCTCTGGCCTGGAGAGGAGTCAGGAGAGGAGTATGGAGCAGCCTTACCCTGAGCCCATCTCTACCTCATCCTCTCTGCCTAGCCTTGCAGCCCATTCCACTGCCTCTGTCTCCAACTCATTTCCAGAGCTGCGTAATGGAAATGGTGGTCCCTATCACCGCCATGATCCTAGCCCACCACAGCACAAACACAAGCATTTCCCTTTCATTGGAAAGTCACAATCAATCTACAGCAACAACAGGTCAGTGTAGTGAAACAGCGTTTTTGTAAACAATAATGTAAATATAGTAATATACTATAAATAAAATAGATATACACATATCTACATATAACATACAGCCATACATTAATTCAGATGAAGAAAAAAGAGAACTCGTTTCTGTACATTTTAACTTCAATAATGCCCTCAGCCTTCTAAATCCAATCATGCTGTTAAAGCTAATAGAATAATCTCTCACACCTACAGTGTGTTCATATATTGTCTCATGCATGTTAGGGATGCACCGAATGTTCGGCAACTGAAATTATTCGGTACATATCTACATATAACATACAGCCATACATTAATTCAGATGAAGAAAAAAGAGAACTCGTTTCTGTACATTTTAACTTCAATAATGCCCTCAGCCTTCTAAATCCAATCATGCTGTTAAAGCTAATAGAATAATCTCTCACACCTACCGTTCATATATTGTCTCATGCATGTTAGGGATGCACCGAATGTTCGGCAACTGAAATTATTCGGCCGAAAATAGCAAAACAAAGTTATTTCGGTGTTCGAAAATAATAAGAGAAAAGACCGAATAAATTGTACCGAACAATGATATGACGCGAGCAAATAGCACCCAGCACAGAGTGAGAGGCGCGCACTCTTTATTATGCAACACACACGTCAGCAGTGTGGAAGCATTTAAACTGTCGGAGAAAGACGCAAAAATCATTACAAGCACCGACAGCGAGAGACTGTTTAGTGCTGCATCGCATGTCGTCAATGAGAAGAGGAAGGGGTGATTGTTGCTGGTTACTGTATGATGACTGAAATCGCAAAAAGGGCTTAAACAATTAGTAAATAAACTGCAGAACGTTATGTTTTCTAAATCATGCACGCATTGCATGTATTCTGACAGCGCTGCATGAGCTCGCGGCGCTATTTGCTTGTTAACCAGGGTTCAAAGTAGAGGTCTACACGGGTCCAAAAATTCATAAATGTACTACACTGAATCGACCCAGACCCGTTTATTATTTTGAAAGTTGGACCCGGACCCGTGCAGAACCGAGAAATGTAAAAAATTTGCTACCCGGAACCGACGTGGACCGTCAATTATTTGAAAGATGGACCCGAACCCGGCCGGGAAGACACAGACCCGACTGGACCTGATCGGCACATATTCCACAGCAAATTATTAACAACAAGTCGATAAACAAGTTGCGAAAATTTAACTTTTTGTTAGTGCTGGGCGGTATGACCAAAAATTTATATCACAGTATTTTTCAAAATTATACCGGTTTCACGGTACATGGCGGTATTTTTTTTTTCATGCATGACAGGGTGTTAACCATATTTTCTACTGATTGAGAGAGGAAATACTGCAGTATATTGACTTAGAATGCCCTATTTTACTGTCATGATGAGTAAATGTCAAAAAATACCACCCTAAATAGTGACTAAACACGACCCCTTTTAATACATGTTAACCAGGAGTCACTCTCATTTATAATCGTCTGATAAAATCAACATGCATCTACACTAATGAGCGGCTATGCGGTAGTTTTGGTTATATTACTTTTTTGTCTAATGCAGCGCACTGCCTTCGTCTGAGTAACAAACTAAAAAAACAAAGGGTTTGAAAGTTGCTAAATCTAGGGCTAAAGTCGCGCTCGTGTGTGAGACGCGGGAGCTGATGGCAGGGGACGGTGGATATTTGTGGCGGTCAATGTGGATATTGTGGATGAGTTCTTCTGTGTCATCACGTTCTATTAGTTCTACAGTTTCAGTTTCTGAACTTTCATGCTTAGTAACGCATACAGCTGTTCCCTCACCACAGTGCAACAGTGAAAAGGGACCCCTTTCAAACAGTGCCACGTTCCGAAAGTTGTTTAAGCGGCATTCTGCGGTATTGCGGTATTTAAAAAAATTCATATCATAACAAAAATGAACACCAGTATTCGGTATGAACCGGTATACTGCCCAGCACTAGCTTGTAGTAATTAAATGTGTATATATTTTGAAAGCCTTGAATCTCTATCCGGACCCGGCTGACCATTTAAAATATAGCGCCGAACCCGTACGGATCCCGTGTTGGGTCCTCCGTGTAGCCCTCTAGTTCAAAGTCCAAAGCGTGAGGAAAATCTGTGCTGAACAAGTGTTACTCGTCAGTTGTCCAGTCACATTTTTATGAATTTTTACAAGGCATGTGACAATGTGATATGTACGACATATTCGTAATGAGACTCATTTATAAATCTGCTGTTGTCAACAAAAAGAAGCATTGAGGTCTTCCTGCGCGTTTACGCCAAAATAAAAGTTGAGAAAGCGCAAGAACTCCAACATTCATAAACGTTAGTATTGTAATTTTACTGTTGTTCTGTAAAATAAAAAAAAAGTAAGACAATAATAATGATAGTCATTATACCAGCTCTGTTAATACATTTATTATAACATTCACACATAGTGTTCAAATTAGGATCTGTAATATTTTCTAATGTTTTAAAAGAAGTCTCTTCTCAGCAAGGCTTCTTTTAATTGTACAGTAAAAAATACATGCCGGATTCAAGAAAGGGGTCTGATGGCCAAAAAATATTATTTTACTAACTTATTAATTTTAAGCTAAATTGTGCTTTGTTGGTATAGTGTTTGCTAGAATGTTAAAAATGTTCAGAGTTAAATATTGTTATATAAATTGTTGTTTTGTAATTGATTTTTTTCTTTGAAAAGCCAGACAAAACTTTAATTTAAAGGGATAGTTCACCCAAAAATTAAAATGTTATCTTTATCTGCTTACCTCCAGGGCATCCAAGTTGTAGGTGACTATGTTTCTTCAGTAAAACACAAACAAAGATTTTTAACTCCAGCCGTTGCAGTTTTATTAATTTTAAGCTAAATTGTGCTTTGTTGGTATAGTGTTTGCTAGAATGTTAATGTTCAGAGTTAAATATTGTTATATAAATTGTTGTTTTGTAATTGATTTTTTTCTTTGAAAAGCCAGACAAAACTTTAATTTAAAGGGATAGTTCACCCAAAAATGAAAATGTTATCTTTATCTGCTTACCTCCAGGGCATCCAAGATGTAGGTGACTATGTTTCTTCAGTAAAACACAAACAAAGATTTTTAACTCAAACTGTTTCAGTCTGTTAGTCTTATAATGGAGGTGAATGGGAATCATGGCTAAAACATACAATAAAAAAAAATATACACAAACAAAACCAGATTAAACCCTGCGGCTCGGGACGATACATTGATGTGTACAGTTCAGGCATTGCAGTGCATCAGAGGTAAAAAAACAATATAAATACTGTTTCTTGCACAGACCGATCGTTTTGTGTCTTTACACATCAATGTATCATCACGAGCCGCAGGGTTTAATTTGGTTATGTTTTTTTTGTAGTTTTATTTGTATGTTTTAGCCGTGATTCCCATTCACCTCCATTATAAGACTGACAGACTGCAACGGTTTTAGTTAAAATTTTTTGTTTGCGTTCTACTGAAGAAACAAAGTCACCTACATCTTGGATGCCCTGGGGGTAAGCAGATAAACATCAAATTTTCGTTTTTGGGTGAGCTATCCCTTTAAGCAATGGTGAAAAAAAATTGGCAAAATGCATGGGGGAGAAAAACTCGTAAAACTGTATTCGGTCTTCGGCTCAGTGTTTCATTTTGTTCGGTTTCGGCTTCGGCCAAGAATTTTCATACTGAAAACTGGAGTAATGACTACTACAAATTCAACTTTGCCATCATGGGAATAAATAATATTTTAAAATATATTAAACCAGAAAATTTTTTGTTTGCGTTCTACTGAAGAAACAAAGTCACCTACATCTTGGATGCCCTGGGGGTAAGCAGATAAACATCAAATTTTCATTTTTGGGTGAGCTATCCCTTTAAGGAATGGTGAAAAAAAATTGGCAAAATGCATGGGGGAGAAAAACTCGTAAAACTGTATTCGGTCTTCGGCTCAGTGTTTCATTTTGTTTCGGTTTCGGCTTCGGCCAAGAATTTTCATTTCGGTGCATCCCTAATGCATATTGTACATATAAATGGAGCTGACTGAAATTGGTTATTTCAGTTTGTATGCTTGGCTTTACACAGTAAGTGTACACAGTGTTTTTTGGAAACAAATGAATGTTTACAAGATACTGGGTTGTACAGTGTTTTTGTATACCATTAGAAATTAATAATTTTGTCCAGCAACAATGTATTGAATTGATCAAAAGTTACAGTAAATACATTTAGAATGACACTGAAGACTGGAATAATGGCTGCTTTGCCATCACAAGAATAAATTAAAATTTAAAATATATTAAAATAGAAAACAATTGTTTTACAGTATTTTTGACCAAATAATTGCTGCCTTGGTGAGCATAAGAGGCTTCTTTTAAAAACACAAAAAATGTTACCAACCCCAAACTTTTTGGTGTACATCTGTAAAAATAATGAATAAAATAATTTAGCATTTTTTCATGGATAAATTCTGATCACAGTTAGATTTAATAAATATTTTTCCCCTCACAAGCACAATTATAATTATTGTAAGTAGTTACAATTATGTATGCTAATATTAAATTTTTAATTAATTAATTTGACGATTAGAATTAGAATTTATATTATCGATTGTGGTATTATCTATTTACGCTCTGACACACAAATTCAAACAGATAATTTTTTCTGCTTAACATGCACTCATGCCTCTTCCTATTATAGTGTGCAATACTTGCTCAGTTGCTCATTTTATGACATTATTCAAAAGCATGTGTCTATTAAAATGAAAGACAGATTGTATTCCCTAAACATGTGATGCGGCATTGGTTTTCCATCAGGAGCAGTACCTCAGGCAAGCCTCCATCTTCGTCAGTCTCTTCTTCATCAATCAGACCACCTACTCCTGCTACAAGTGCGTCCCTTGTTCGAGGCCCAGGTGGTGTGGGGACAATAATACCCTCCTCTCGACCAAGTCCTGGTGCTGTCTTCACGCCGTCCCCCAACCTTCCCCCACCACCCCCTCTCCTGCAGGTGTCACCCCACACTTCAACAGGTAAAACAAACTTTACCAGCCATTATGTGAAAAATACTAAATGCTAACAACTGTTTACTGCATTAACAACATTATTTAGTGACAATGAAATCATAAAAAAGAAATGTGTATATTCTTGTTCAGAAAGGTGAAGTTCTTTCTTTTCTCTTTGATTAATAGATCAGGATCTGATCTGTCAGGACCTGCCAGACTCAAATGCTGGCTCTGCACCTGGAGGACCATCTGTGTCAAACTCGAGCTCTGGGACATCTAGCAGATCCTCCCAGGCCCAGACGTCTATCCCTGCAATGGCCTACCAGTTCCATCACCACAATCACCAGCACCAGCACACTCATACTCACCAACACTTCTTACATCCCACAGCTGCACCACCACCACTGGTGAGGAGTCAACTGTAGCCCATGGAGGGCTAGTTTCAAAAAGTGGCTGATTATGAAATTTCACGCTTTGACATTTCTTTTCTGCTTGTTGTGTTTCAGTTTGATAAGTATCCAAGCAAAATAGACGGTCTCTTTCGACACCAGGTAAGGTTGTTTTTTTACATTTGTATTAATGAAGTTTAATTTAAATCTGCTGGGTAGTTTTCAAATTTGCTGTCAATATAGCAGGTCTCTGTGGAACACATAAGTGCTTCTAGTTTGTGATTATTAATTATCACGCTTTGACATTTCTTTTCTGCTTGTTGTGTTTCAGTTTGATAAGTATCCAAGCAAAATAGACGGTCTCTTTCGACACCAGGTAAGGTTGTTTTTTTTACATTTGTATTAATGAAGTTTAATTTAAATCTGCTGGGTAGTTTTCAAATTTGCTGTCAATATAGCAGGTCTCTGTGGAACACATAAGTGCTTCTAGTTTGTGATTATTAATTATTTATTTTCTCTCCTACAAAGTTTTTTCCTCAGTACCCACCCCCAGTGCCCGTTCTTCCGCCCACAGGACCTTTCAGATCATTGCATGGAGCTTTTCAGCCTAAGGTAAGATTTTTGTTGTTATTTGGGCATTGTTTTGAATATTAAAATCTGAAAGCTTGGTGTATAAATATTAAAATCATTCAGGTGAAGAATGCTTGCATATTACCACAATATCTAGTGATCCTGGGGAGATAATATTGTGCTGTCTGTCAACCACATAAGAGCATAAAAAGGACAACCACTTCATCAAACATTTAACAATAGTCAGTAGGGATGTAACGATTCACTCAACTCCCGATTCGATTCACGATTCTGATTTTTCGATTCGATTCACGGTTATTCTTTTTTTTTACAAAATGAGATTTAAGACAAATGATCAATTAAATGTGTCCTTTTATTATTGCTTGGACAAAATGCTGCACATTTCTTTGTGAAATTGAAATATAACGCTATAATAATAATATACTAATATAGCACTTGCATATTACTGCTCTTGTGTCGTTTTGATTGCTTCTATTGTCCTCATTTGTTAGTCGCTTTGGACAAAAGCGTTTGCTAAATGACTACATTTAAATATAATGTAAATGTAAATAACAAAGCTAAATTGAAATTTTTAAACAAGCCCCAAATCAAATAAATAAGTAACACAAATAAAATAAATCTCTTCATATAAACAAAATAAGGCTTTGTCTGTGCTCTTTCCCTTTAAAATTAGAGGCAACCACTGCATTTTAATCTTGATCCAAACAAAGATGCTGCATACATGCAACACAAGCAATTTTTAATCTATATTAGATTGTATAATTTCGAAATTTGAAGCAAAAACAATGTTTTGACTTCATTTTTGTGAAACTAAACATAAAAATATCTGCATTAAAACAGCAGATGAGCTGAATGAGATGCAGATTCACTCTCTGCCAGCAGGTGGCGCTTAAAGTTTCCTTGGTTTCCGCTGTAAACAAAGCAGTTCTGCACTTAGGAACTTTAATATGCATTATACAGAGGCAAGATGAAAAGAAAAAAAATTTAGAAAATTAACTTTTCTAAAGACGGTAAGTTCCCCTCAGACATGCATTCATATAAACTCTTACCCCTAAATGAATCGCGATTTGTTTAGCATCTCAACCGATTTGAATCGTCACATATTTGAATCGATTTTCAACCAGCTCGCGGTTAATTGTTACATCCCTAATAGTCAGCATATTTACTTAATAATGTACGCAACTGTTCAAAAGACAAAGTTAATTTTTATTCAGCAAGGATGCATTAAATTGATCTAAGGTGACATTAAAGACATTGTGTTGCAAAATAAATTAACTGCTGTTTATTTGAACATTTTATTCATCAAAGAATCTTTAAAAAATGTATAACTTTTCCCACAATTATATTAAACACTAGAGCCCTGGATTTCAACCTGGGCCCAATGGGCCCCGACTTTTTTACGCACCTTGGGCCGGGCTTCGGGCCAATTTTCACATCATAGTACAGACGACGGGCCGGGCCTGTTTTAGGCTTCTCCTAATTTTTATATTTTAGACATCCATCAATTAGTGATGAAAAAAATTGCAGCACTGGTGGAAACAACACGAGACAGTGCTACAGCGACTGTCAAGAGCGGCTCTGTTTATTGTCCAGCCAGCAGCAGCAGCAGCATGCATGCGTGCCGTCAGCACAGCTGAAGAGTTCTGCTTTCAAATGCTCACAATAGGCTGAAGCTTGATGCAAAGCTCCAGCAAAAGTAATTACCATGAATGTGTCAGGGGGAAATAGTAAGGAGATATTTGAATTATTTACTAATAAACTAGTGTTTTCTGAGTCCATGTCGCAAAGATGAAGATGACAATCCTGACTCGCCGTCTCCTCATTGGACGCGCCTTTAGAGAGAAGTGCATCTTTACGGATTATGATTATAATGAAAGAGTTCTTGTTTTCGATTTTTTTTATTTCGTTAAGTGGTAATTTAAAGCTTTCTATAGATTTATTTATCATGTCTGTGAGGCATGTATTCGCTGAGTTTCGATTCATTTTTGTGAAGCGCTCCTGTTCAAGATGAGACGATAGAAAGTGTTTCATGTTTGTTTTCTTTATTTTATAAAAGCACAATGTTTTGTTGATATTGTGATTGCACACAAATACGAGTGTGTATTTGTGTATATAAGTGTATATACAGTATCTCCCAAAAGTGAGTACACCCCTCACATTTCAGCAACCATTTTATTATATGTTGTCAAGCGACAATAGATATTAATATTGGATATACTTTAGACTAGTCAATGTGCAGTTTGTATAGCAGTACAGATTTACTGTCCTCTTTAAATAACTCAACATATAGCCATTGTTGTCTAAATAACTGGCAACAAAAGTGAGTACACCACCCTAAGTGAATATGTCAAAACTGTGTCCAAAGTTTCAATATTTTGTGTGAGCACCATTGTTATCTAGCACTGCCTTAATCCTCCTGGGCATGGAATTCACCAGAGCTGCACAGGTTGTTGCTGGGATCCTCTTCCACTCCTCCATAATGACATCACGGAGCTGCTGGATGTTAGACACATGGCGCTTCTCCACCTTCCGCTTGAGGATGCCCCACAGGTGCTCAATAAGGTTCTGGTCTGGAGACATACTTGGCCACTCCATCACCTTCACCTTCAGCTTTCTCAGCAAGGCAGTTTGGGGTCGTTATCATGTTGGAAAACTGCCGTTTGGCCAGTTTCTGAAGGGAGGGCATCATGTTCTGCTTCAGTATGCCACAGTACATGCTGGAATCCATGTTTCCCTCAATGAACCGCAGCTCCCCAGTACCAGCAGCACTTGTGTAGCCCCAGACCATGATGCTACCACCACCATGCTTGACTGTAGGTAAGACACAATTTCCTTGGTACTCCTCACCAGGGCGTCGCCACACATGCTGGACACCATCTGAGCCAAACAAGCTTATCTTATGGCGCTTTTCCACTGCGTGGTACGACTCGGCTCGGCACGGCTCAGTATGGGATGGAACGGCTCGGCTCGGTTTGCGTTTCCACTGCAGTTCAGTACCGCTTTAGAGTGGGCGGGATTATTCACGTGTCGTTTATAGTTGCGCCGCCTGCTCGGTTTGCGTTTCCACTGCAGTTCAGTACCGCTTTAGAGTGGGCGGGATTATTCACGTGTCGTTTATAGTTGCGCCGCCTCTACTGCCGCGACTCATGAAAACTTTTTCATTCTGCCTCGCCCTATCAAACTCTTGCTGAATCCGCTCCTCTGCTATCAACGAGAGGAACGTCTGTATTTCCTCA
>NW_015505636.1:729437-750266 GCF_001515645.1 Sinocyclocheilus grahami
CGCCACACATGCTGGACACCATCTGAGCCAAGAAAAGCACCATTAGTCTCATCAGACCACAGGACATGGTTCCAGTAATCCATGCTCTTGGACAGGTTGTCTTCAGCAAACTGTTTGCGGGCTTTCTTGTGAGCCAGCTTTAGAAGAGGCTTCCTTCTGGGGCAACGACCATGCAAACCGACTTGTTGCAGTGTGCGGCGTATGGTTTTGAGCACTGACAAGCTGACCTCCCGCTTCTGCAACCTCTAAAGCAATGCTGGCAGCACTCATGCATCTATTTTTTGAAGCCAGCTTCTGTACCTGACGCACAGCACGAGGACTCGACTTCTTTGATCGACCCTTGCGAGGCCTGTTCCGAGTGGAACTCGGCTTAGAAATTCTCTGTATGACCCTGGCCACTGTACTGCGTCTCAGTTTAAGGGTGTTACAGATCTTCTTATAGCCTAGGCCATCTTTGTGGAGAGCAACAATTCTAATTCTCAAATCCTCAGAGAGTTCTTTGCCATGAGGTGCCATGTTGAACATCCAGTGGTCAGTATGAGAGAATTGTACTCAAAGCACCAAATGTTAACTTCTGTAATACAAGATACACAAATTTGTATGGTCCTGTCAAGCAGACAAAAACATGAACATGATGAATAGGACATGTGACTTTGCATTGGTTAAACGACATACAGCTGTTATCACTTAGGGTGTACTCACTTTTGTTGCCAGCTATTTTGAAAATAATGGCTGTATGTTGAGTTATTTTCAGAGGACAGTAAATCTGTACTGCTATACAAGCAGCACAGCCAGCTTCTGTACCTGACGCACAGCACGAGGACTCGACTTCTTTGATCGACCCTTGCGAGGCCTGTTCCGAGTGGAACTCGTCTTAGAAAACCTCTGTATGACCCTGGCCACTGTACTGCATCTCAGTTTAAGGGTGTTACAGATCTTCTTATAGCCTAGGCCATCTTTGTGGAGAGCAACAATTCTAATTCTCAAATCCTCAGAGAGTTCTTTGCCATGAGGTGCCATGTTGAACATCCAGTGGTCAGTATGAGAGAATTGTACTCAAAGCACCAAATGTTAACTGCTGTAATACAAGATACACAAATTTGTATGGTCCTGTCAAGCAGACAAAAACATGAACATGATGAATAGGACATGTGACTTTGCATTGGTTAAACGACATACAGCTGTTATCACTTAGGGTGTACTCACTTTTGTTGCCAGCTATTTTGAAAATAATGGCTGTATGTTGAGTTATTTTCAGAGGACAGTAAATCTGTACTGCTATACAAGCAGCACATTGACTACTCTAGAAATGAAACTTGGATATATTTTATAGTATTGTCCCTTGAGAAGATATACTAAAATGGTTGCTGAAAAGTGAGGGGTGTACTTCTCACTTTTGTGAGATACTGTAAGTGTGTATATAGGTGTGTAAATACAACCCTTTACAGTTCTGAATGATGTATTATTCTTATGGGCCGGGCTAGGGCCTGAGCGTCTCGGGCTAGGGCCTAAATTTGAGGCCCGTGCAGGGCTCTATTAACCACCACAATTGTTTTCAACATTGATAATAATAAATGTTACTTGAGCAACAAATCAGCATAATATAGTGATTTCTAATGATCAGATGACACTGAACTGATAGAAATTCAGCGCTACCATCACAGGAATAAATATATTTAAAAGTTTTAAAATTGGCCTATATTTAAATAGGAATTGTTTGTTTTAAATTACAGTAATATATGGTTATTTCAGTTTCAGTTTGAATGTGTTCTTACATCATTGCTACGAATATTTAGCATGCATGTTATCACTCAGATGAATGCTAATTATAAGTATGGTAACACTTTATTTTAAGGACCAATTCTCACTATTAAATAGTTGCTTAATTGCAATCATATTACTAGCATATTGGCTGTTTATTAGCACATATTAATGCCTTATTCTGCATGGCCATATTCTAGATCCCTTAATCCTACACCGTATGTAAATTTAGCATCTACCTTACTAGGGATATGCTGGTATCAGATTTTCATGTTGCGATTAATTGATATTGCTTTTATCACGGAATACGGTATTATCACGATATTGATATTTAGTTGCAAAAAATTGTTGTCATAATACAGTGTAACAGGTTTAATAACTTTTTTCTTATAACAAAAATAACTGACCATTTAAATACAATAAAGCAATACATAAAAAATTTATAAAGTTAAAAATTGTACACAGATTAAAGTGCAAAAGAATTATAAAGACCAATAGGTATCACTTTACAATAAGACCTCATTAGTTAACCTTAGTTAATGCATTAACATTCACAATGAGCAATAGCTACATTTGCTACAGAAGTTATTAATCTTTGTTAAAAAAATACAAGTCTTGGTTCATGTTAGCTCATTAAATAACACAGTTGCAACTTTTGATTTTAACAGCATGTTATTAAATATTGGAATTACCTGATTAATAAATGTTTAGAAGAATTTTTCATTGGCAGTTTGTTAACTAATGAATTAACTAAAGGGGTGGTTCAGTGTTTTTTTCTAGGCTTGATTGTGTTTATGGGGTGCAGTCTAACATGTGTTAATGCTTCGTTTTTTAAAAAACACATTATTTTTCACATAATTTACCTTTATTCCACACTGCTCTGTCCCTTCTCTGAGAAACACGCTGATCATTTCCTTCTTTTATGAAGCCCCTCCCTCAGAAATAGGCGATGAGCTCTGATTGGTTAGCTAGCCCAGTGTGTTGTGATTGGCTAAACAGCCTTGAGAGAGAGATGCAGAGTAGGGGGACGAGAGTAGGAATGTAACAATTACCGGTTTGACGATAAATCATGATAAAATTCCCCATGGTTAGTATTACCGTTTCATCTTTTAATTATCATTAAAACCGTATTAGATTACAGCGATTTGAACAACTTGCGATTAGGGATATGCTGGTATCAAATTTTCATGTTGCGATTAATTGATAATGCTTTTATCACGGTGTACGGTATTATCACGATATTGATTTGGTTTTTAAAAAGTGCTGTCATAATACAGTATAACAGGTTTAATAACTTTTTTCTATAACAAAAATAACTGAACATTTAAGTGCAATAAAGCAATACAGAAAAATGTATGAAGTTAAAAGTTTTACGCAGATTAAAGTGCAAACGAACTATAAAGACCAATAGGTATCACTTTACAATAAGACCTCATTAGTTAACCTTAGTTAATGCATTAACATTCACAATGAGCAATAGCTACATTTGCTACAGAAGTTATTATTCTTTGTTAAAAAAATACAAGTCTTAGTTCATGTTAGCTCATTAAATAACACAGTTGCAACTTTGGTATCAGATTTTCATGTTGCGATTAATTGATATTGCTTTTATCACGGAATACGGTATTATCACGATATTGATATTTAGTTGCAAAAAATTGTTGTCATAATACAGTGTAACAGGTTTAATAACTTTTTTCTTATAACAAAAATAACTGACCATTTAAATACAATAAAGCAATACATAAAAAATTTATAAAGTTAAAAATTGTACACAGATTAAAGTGCAAAAGAATTATAAAGACCAATAGGTATCACTTTACAATAAGACCTCATTAGTTAACCTTAGTTAATGCATTAACATTCACAATGAGCAATAGCTACATTTGCTACAGAAGTTATTAATCTTTGTTAAAAAAATACAAGTCTTGGTTCATGTTAGCTCATTAAATAACACAGTTGCAACTTTTGATTTTAACAGCATGTTATTAAATATTGGAATTACCTGATTAATAAATGTTTAGAAGAATTTTTCATTGGCAGTTTGTTAACTAATGAATTAACTAAAGGGGTGGTTCAGTGTTTTTTTCTAGGCTTGATTGTGTTTATGGGGTGCAGTCTAACATGTGTTAATGCTTCGTTTTTTAAAAAACACATTATTTTTCACATAATTTACCTTTATTCCACACTGCTCTGTCCCTTCTCTGAGAAACACGCTGATCATTTCCTTCTTTTATGAAGCCCCTCCCTCAGAAATAGGCGATGAGCTCTGATTGGTTAGCTAGCCCAGTGTGTTGTGATTGGCTAAACAGCCTTGAGAGAGAGATGCAGAGTAGGGGGACGAGAGTAGGAATGTAACAATTACCGGTTTGACGATAAATCATGATAAAATTCCCCATGGTTAGTATTACCGTTTCATCTTTTAATTATCATTAAAACCGTATTAGATTACAGCGATTTGAACAACTTGCGATTAGGGATATGCTGGTATCAAATTTTCATGTTGCGATTAATTGATAATGCTTTTATCACGGTGTACGGTATTATCACGATATTGATTTGGTTTTTAAAAAGTGCTGTCATAATACAGTATAACAGGTTTAATAACTTTTTTCTATAACAAAAATAACTGAACATTTAAGTGCAATAAAGCAATACAGAAAAATGTATGAAGTTAAAAGTTTTACGCAGATTAAAGTGCAAACGAACTATAAAGACCAATAGGTATCACTTTACAATAAGACCTCATTAGTTAACCTTAGTTAATGCATTAACATTCACAATGAGCAATAGCTACATTTGCTACAGAAGTTATTATTCTTTGTTAAAAAAATACAAGTCTTAGTTCATGTTAGCTCATTAAATAACACAGTTGCAACTTTCGATTTTAAAAACGTGTTATTAAATATTGGAATAACTAAGATTAATGAATGTTCAGGAGAATTTTTCATTAGCAGTTTGTTAACTAATGAATTAACTAATGTTAACTAATGAAGCCCTAATGTAAAGTGTGACCGAACAATAAATAATCAAAACACTTTCTAACAATATCTAGGGCATGTTTTAGTCCAGATTCAAATGTAAAAAAAGTCAAATAGCCTATTAAGTCTAAATATTTAAGTATTTGGCGCTGTGATGAACATCATAGCAAATACACAAATCTGAATGGCTGTTTAAATCATTTAAACACGATTCAGAAACCGAAAGTAGTGCAGCTGCTTTGTTTACAGGGTTTCCGGGGTAACGGCTGCATTTAAATGAATTATTATTATTATTATCATTTCTGCAGTTTAGCGCCATCTGCTGTCAGAGAGTGAAAGTGCGCTTTCATCCAGAGCGTCTCTCACATGTTCCGCCATGCGCTTCTCGTCCGCGCTTGTTTACATCAGAGTGCCAGCGTCTTTCACGCAGCATTGAGCGGTGTTGTGCATTTTGACCAGTTGATGGGAAAAGTATTCTTAAAATGCATTCAAAATTCTGAATAATTTGTAATATAAAATTATTCACGGTATTTAGAAGTGCCCACGATAGCAATATAGTGCATATTCATTACCGTAATATATCGCATTACCGAATAGGTTGTTTGCACATGACGTCACTGATGATGGCGAAATGCAGCTGGAGGGCAGGAAGTGATTTTTCTCTCCATAGGAATCACTTGTAGCAATTCAAAATGCCAGTGTTTTGCGTTGTTTATGGATGCTTAAATTGGGCAAACCGAGAAACCACAAAGAGCTTTTATCGTATACGTAAATGTGGTGTTCATAAGTGGGGAAAAGTCAAGAAATTGATTGAAAAACGCAGGAAAAGTGGCTTGTAAACCTGTGTCTGCGGGTATAAGGGAATTATACAAATAAATACATGAATTAATTAATTATATGAATGTACCTCTGAAGGTTCTGACTGTCTTCAGAAACAATTCGATGGCATTTTGTTTTCATCTTCGCTCCATGTAATACCTAAAGGAAGTGTTCTTAATCGCGATACTGCTTTGTCCACGGAGGTTACAGGAAACAGCTCTAATTCAGCTTTTCCAGAAGCTCCACCTGCTGTCAGCGAGTGGATTTACAGAGACTTATATTTACATTCTTTGTGCAGTTTCTGTCTGGCCAAAAACAGACAGAATTAGCATGCCCTGCTGTC
This sequence comes from Sinocyclocheilus grahami, assembly GCF_001515645.1. Lineage (NCBI taxonomy): Eukaryota > Metazoa > Chordata > Actinopteri > Cypriniformes > Cyprinidae > Sinocyclocheilus > Sinocyclocheilus grahami. Next base: position 735,342 of record NW_015505636.1, read on the forward strand.
AATTTTGACCGGTTGATGAAAAGCAAGTTTATGTAGATTCTACACATTTAAACAATTCAGATAAGTTATCTAGAATTATTATGGAGCAGATAAAATACATAGAATCATTTATTAATCAATTATCATTTTGACATCTTTTCTTTAATTAAAGGCTGAAATGTGAGGTTTACCTTTATATTAAACTTTTTCAAAGCTTTATTTGAACATTTACATTAGATATTTCAACATGCTATTAAACTGTTGTCAGTCAAGCTGTAATTAAAATCCGAACATTATTGGTAATGTTATTGTTTTAGTGATTATGCAAACAAAAAGTAACTTTATTAGTTTTTTGTAGATTTTTAAATATAAAACTTTTTAACATCTCCAGCACATTTTAACAATATCGTGATAATACTGATAACCGTGATAATTTTGGTCACTATAATCGTGATAAGAAATTTTCATACCGTTACATCCCTAGACGCAAGGAACAGTATTAAGAACCGTTGTGAATACTTGTGAATCCTTTAGAATCGTTAGAAAACAGAATCGCTATTCATAGAATAGATTTTTACGTGCCTGAAATGTGAGGTTTACCTTTATATTAAACTTTTTCAAAGCTTTATTTGAACATTTACATTAGATATTTCAACATGCTATTAAACTGTTGTCAGTCAAGCTGTAATTAAAATCCGAACATTATTGGTAATGTTATTGTTTTAGTGATTATGCAAACAAAAAGTAACTTTATTAGTGTTTTGTAGATTTTTAAATATAAAACTTTTTAACATCTCCAGCACATTTTAACAATATCGTGATAATACTGATAACCGTGATAATTTTGGTCACTATAATCGTGATAAGAAATTTTCATACCGTTACATCCCTAGACGCAAGGAACAGTATTAAGAACCGTTGTGAATACTTGTGAATCCTTTAGAATCGTTAGAAAACAGAATCGCTATTCATAGAATAGATTTTTACGTGCACCTCTATTTTTCTCTTCCTCTTCTCTAAAGCAGGGGTTTTCAACCTGTGGGGCGCGCCCCCAGCACCTGTCAAGGGGGGTGCTAGCATCAGTTAATTTAGAGACGTTCCCTTGAGAATTTATGATTATGAGTTAACAAATCTTTAGCCATCCACTAGGGGGCAATCTGACTCCCACTGCTAGTCGACAGTTAGAGCAGAGTTGGCTCGAGTATCAGTAACGCTCAGTGTTGCCAGGTGTTGGATGTTGGGGGTGCGCGAGTGAAATAAGACAAACTTGGGGGGGCACATGTCCTAAAAGGTTGAAAACCCCTGCTCTACAGCAGTGCAGGCATTGCCCCCTTTGCCTTCTTTTCCCGAGGGTGGGGTTTATCTGGGTTTGTGATGTCACGAACCCAAGAAGTAACTTGTTGTAGTCCCTACCAGCCGTTTTTGTAGGCATTAAACTGCCAGAATTTTAAAAAACGATATCTCCGTTTGCATTGATCTTTCAGCTTCGTAACTTTGCAGATATTGTTTATGCTCAAACAGCAACATTACACACAAACTAACCTTAAAAAGTGAAATCGCAATGAACCACCCCTTTAACTAATGAAGCCCTAATGTAAAGTTTGACCAAACAATAAAGAATCAAAACACTTTTAAACAATATCTAGGGCACGTGTCTAAATATTTACGTATTTGGCACTGTGATGAACACCATAGCGAATACAAAAATCTGAATGGCTATTTAAATCAATTAAACACTTTTGAAACGGAAAGCTGTTTTGTTTCCGGGGTTTCCGGGGTAACAGCTGCATTATGTTTAGCGCCATTTGCTGTCAGAGAGTAAATGGTCTTTAATCCAGAGCTTCTCTCACGCGTTCCACCATGTGCTTCTCGTCCGTGCTTGTTTACATCAGAGTGCGTATGCGTCTTAACGCAGCATACAGCGGTGTTGTGCATTATGACCGGTTGATGGGAAAAGTATTCTTAAAGTGCATTCAAAATTTTTAATGATTTATTATAAATAATTATTCTCTGTATTTTGAAGTGCCCATGATAACAATATCGTGCATATTCATTACTGTGATATAGCATTACTGAATACCGGCATTTGGCACTGTGATGAACACCATAAGCAAATAAAAAAATCTGATGGCTATTTAAATCAATTAAACACTTTTGAAACGGAAAGCTGTTTTGTTTCCGGGGTAACAGCTGCATTATGTTTAGCGCCATTTGCTGTCAGAGAGTAAATGTGCTTTAATCCAGAGCTTCTCTCACGCGTTCCACCATGTGCTTCTCGTCCGTGCTTGTTTACATCAGAGTGCAACAGCTGCATTATGTTTAGCGCCATTTGCTGTCAGAGAGTAAATGTGCTTTAATCCAGAGCTTCTCTCACGTGTTCCACCATGTGCTTCTCGTCCGTGCTTGTTTACATCAGAGTGCGTATGCGTCTTAACGCAGCATACAGCGGTGTTGTGCATTATGACCGGTTGATGGGAAAAGTATTCTTAAAGTGCATTCAAAATTTTTAATGATTTATTATAAATAATTATTCTCTGTATTTTGAAGTGCCCATGATAACAATATCGTGCATATTCATTACCGTGATATAGCATTACTGAATACCGGCACTATACCTTTCTAACTATTTTTTACGAGCTAGCTAGGAGCTTTTTTACAGGGAAAAACTCTTAATTAATAGTGAATATGTGTTCCCTATTCCAAAGTGTTACCATAAATATGATAAAGAAATATAAGTTGCATTATATATGATTTTGTACTTAAGTGTAGTCTTTCTATCACACAAATGAATAGCTTGGAGTTTAAGATATTTATAATAATCTTAAAATAAGGACTTGATTTCACTTGATTTCAGGTTCATCAGAATTAAAATAATGCTTGTGGTTCATAAAGACATAAACACTCAATTTAGTTTTAAATAATTTTGCAATCTCTCTTAAATTGGCCATTTTTCAGCTATATCTTTGAAAGGACTCTGTTTAAATAAATTATGAATGACCAACCTGTGAAGTTAGTAAAACTTATTGTATGTTTGTTGTCTTGTCTTAAAGTTTATTCCGATTGGTAAAAGGAGAGTAGTATTTTTCTATTGGTTTTTAGCAGTGTTATGTATCCTACAGGCTAAAGGTGCAAATATTCATTGGTCACATGTTTGTTTTGTTGTGATGGCACAACCATGAAGAATGTATGGCTTATATTTTGGGCAAGATATTCTAAGGTCTGAAATTTTGAACATGTTAGTTATTCATTAAGTTCAAGCACAATCTGATTTGTAAGGACAACCACTTTAATTGAGTTAAAGCTAATGTTAGGCACCAATCCAGTCACATTTTTTCCTATTTATATTTTGAGCCCATGAATAGTATTTTTCTATTGGTTTTTAGCAGTGTTATGTATCCTACAGGCTAAAGGTGCAAATATTCATTGGTCACATGTTTGTGTTTTGTTGTGATGGCACAACCATGAAGAATGTATGGCTTATATTTTGGGCAAGATATTCTAAGGTCTGAAATTTTGAACATGTTAGTTATTCATTAAGTTCAAGCACAATCTGATTTGTAAGGACAACCACTTTAATTGAGTTAAAGCCAATGTTAGGCACCAATCCAGTCACATTTTTTCCTATTTATATTTTGAGCCCATGAAGTGGGTTTGAATAGTTTGTTGTTATTGACAGCTTGTTGCCCTTCAGGGAGCTGCTCCAGAGATGGCTGCTGGTTTGGGAGTTGTACCACCCCATCTTCCACCTAAAGCTCCAAGGGTAAAGATGCACTATCATGCATGTTTTCATCATACATCGTAATTGTAACTTCATAGAGACTTATGAATAATATGAATAATGTATGGTGTTTGTGTCCACAGCTAACAGACCCGTTTGCACCACCACCAAAAGTCAGTAATGTAAGTTTAAACATTTGCTTTGTACTTGATTTATTTTAGTTGTTGACCTCTAAATGACTTTTCTAACTTTATTTGGATGATCTCTTTACAGAAGCCTGGAAAATGGTGTGCTATGCATGTCCGTGTTGCTTGGATGATTCTAAGGCATCAAGAAAAAGTCAAGGTTTTTGTGTTTATCTGTGTTTATCTTTAGTTCTAATGCAAAAAGGCCAAAAATTGCAAAAATGGCTGAAATATTTAATTTATTTTTTTTGTTGTTGTTTTTTTACTTTTAGAAGCGTTTTTAAATAAAAGTGGCATCAGTCCTTTTGACCACTTTTCTGTTGCTGTCTTCCTCAGCTTATGCATGCTGATCCACAAAAGCTGGACTTCCGTAATGACCTGTTGCCTCGACTCCCTGGCCCTGGTATTGGTGGACTAGGAGGTCTAGGACCACTTGGTGGTCCCCTTGCCCCAACTCCTGATCTTACAAGACCAGGAAGTCTGTTCACTGGTGGGTTATACTTAAACTTATTTCTACAATCAATTTAGGAATTCTGCTGGTGATATAAGCCTGTGGTTGTTCTTAAGCTATGATTGCTTTTAAGCTATTGAAGTGGGTTGTTTCTATCTAAATAACAGTTTTCAGGTACAAAACACTTTGACAGCACTACTGAAGGATTTTTACAGCACTGCTGCCGTACAAGGGCTATAAATTAGAAAGGCTTAAGGAGGATATAAAGCGCAAACTTGGCTAAATGTCAGCACTCAATGGTAGTCCATTTATGGGTGTTTTAAGTTTTTGTCTGAGTTGACCCATGTCTTCTCAGGTGGAGTCAATCCGTCCTCCACACCATTCATGCCTCCATCAACGCCCCATTCCTCTTTCCTCACCTCAGCAGCACATCTGGGTAAGAGAGGCATCAAAAGCCAATGTTACCCATGGCTGCTCTTGTTGCTCTGTGCAGTTCTGTTCTTCAGGCTTGCTTCATTTGCTAGCTTTGTAGAGCATAATTTCCTCTGCGTTTAGCTGATTTTATCACTAATGGCCGGGTTTCGTGTTACAGACCCATATGTTCGTTCATCCTCCTACTCTTCTTTGGGAGCCCTGAGTTCTGGTGCCTTTGGAGGCCTAGGCAGCCCCACGATAGGTTTGTCATGCTAATTTGTTAATTAAGAATATGTATTAATTAATCGGATAACTCTAACACTGGTTCTCAACCTCTTTGACTTCAAGGCAGTTTTTGTGGTTTACTAGATTACGACGGCATAACTTGAAAATTTATATTCATTTATAGAAGTGTCCAAGGGGTTATAAGATTTCATCAATTTACATGGCTTTTCCAGTTAAAAAGTTCGTGGCTTTTCCAGTAGTATTCCTGGTTCTCAAAGAAAAAAAGTTTTTCAATCCTTGATTTATCTTGATATATTTAGATTTTTAGTTGATTTGTCTTATATTAAATCGTTTAAGTCCTCTTCAGGCCCCATGTTTGCAGAGGCCCCCAGTTGAGAATCACTGCTCTAATTTGAATGTGTTGGTTTTCTAACATTTCCTTAGCATTTTAATAAAGGGTAGCAAAAGTTAATTTAAGTAGTATTTTATCAGTCACATTTACACTAATCAAATGTTATACATTTTCTTTTAGTTGCCAATGTTTTTGGACATAAGGCCGAGCCCTCTGCAAGTGCAGTTGGAGGACTGGGTAACCCCCATGATCCATGGAATCGTCTGCATGTTACCCCTGCCTCTTTCCCCTCTGGATCGTCCTGGGCAAAAGGACCAGAGAAGAGAGATGATCGAGGAAAGGATGTGGAAAGAAGAGAACCCACTCATATAAAAGACGAAAAGGACAGGTATGACATTAAAACTCGTTGTTGTTATAATGTAGTTTTCAAGTGGGCTTTTAAGATCAAAAGTAAATTATGTATTGCATCTCGCAACTTCACACATAACTTAATTGGTTTAATACTGTTTCACACAGAGACAGTCTCTTGTATGGACGGCAGCCAGTGCGAATGTCACCTGGTGTCCCATCCCTCAAGCATCGCAGCAGCACCCCCAGTTCACATCTAAATGGCTTGGGCCCACTGAATGGAGGTGGAGTTCAGTCAGATGGCCAAAGCAGAGAGCGTGAAAGAGAAAGAGAACGGGAGTCAGACAAGAGACAACATTCTGCATCCAGGGCACCAGTGTCAGCTTCCTCCGCAGCACCAGACAGACCTCGATCTTCAACATCATCTATTCTCACAACCTCTCCTTCTAACGTCCCCTTAGCCCCCTCTCCTCTGGATCTGTTTCACCGACAGCCACCGCACACACTCAGCACAGAATCCAGCCATTCTTCGCAACGAGAGAACAATGGTCCAGCCTCTTCTAGTTTGCTTCCAGTCAAGAAACCTGATCGTACCACAACTCCGGTATCCAAACCTGCACTTGGTCTAACCTCTGGGTTGCTCCTCCCCCAAGTCAAGGTCAAAGAAGAGCGTAAAGAGGAGCCTGAGCCAGTGCCCATCTCTTTACTGCATTCCTCCGTGCCTTCACACAATTTTGAACGGCCTAATAGTCGGCACCCACACCATCCATCCACTCCTTCCTCAACCCTCTCATTGACACCTACACCTGGCGTGCCTCTTCCTCCACCAACTCCGCACCCTCCACACCATCCTTTGTCCTTCTTAGATCGTCCACGGTGTATTGATCCCTATCTTGGTGGTGCTGGAGGCTCAGGTGGACTGGTATTAGGTGCTGCAGTTGATCGTTTTCCACCACATCCACATGGTCCTCCACAAGGTCATTCCCAAGCCACTCACTTTCCCTGGGACCCTTGGAGGGATCTGGCCGCTCAACAGCAGCAACGCAGGGAAGTATTGGCTCTGAGGTCAGATCCCCACCTTGCACTTCGCTCTGATCCACACTTGTCTAGACTTCTCCAGCATCAGCAGGTACAGCGTTATTTGGAGGCAGCTGTGGCAACCAGCCCACACCATCCACCAGCACCTACCTCTACGTCCTCTGCTTCATCCTCAGTAGGCAGGCCAGAGTTCGGTTTGATGTGCCACCCGTTCGATGAGGAACAACGTGCTCAGTTACTGCGGGAAGACTTTGAGAGAGCACGGTACTTTGGGATGCATTCACATCCGCACCTATCCGCACCTCACCTTCCTAGCCCATCTCATGCTGCCCACCTAGAACAGCTTCACGCAGGGCTGCTATCCCACTCTCACCTCCAACCAGCTGGAGCCTCTGCACAAGCATCACATCACCCTGGCCTCTACTCTAGACTGGGACCTCTGCATTCACACTCTCACGTACCTAATGGCATTCTAGCCAAGGCACCAGGTCTAGTTGGGGCATTGTCTGTTGGGGCTCCACCACCTCTAATTCCGTCGGTGAACAGATCTTCTTCTACTCCACCCCGTGGCCCCAGACTTGGTGGAGCAGGAGACTTGGCCCTTTTTACCACACATAAAGACGGCGAGTCCAGATAGTACTAGGTAAAGCTCGAGCAGCTTCCAGAACTGCTGTGCTGAAGAAACTGCTCGTTAAATGGCAAGATTTTGCAGGACACTCAAAAAGAGCTAAGCTTCAGTGACCATACACAAGTTTTGAAACAACCTGGGGAGCGAACGGAGACACTTCCCAGGGCTGTTTTTATATATTTATCCACTGTGGTTAAGTTGGTGCAATTAAGGTACTCTCTTGCTGTTTTCCCCGGGTTTTTATGTAGGGTTTTCTTTACAAAGAGGCCTGTGGATGTTCAAAGACTATTCATTGCTACTAATATGAAGACAGGTTGTGTTGAAGAGTGATGGATCAAAAATTGTGAACTTGTTTGTTTAGGTGAACTTAAGGAAAACCTACTGTAGAGTTATGGTCCTCAGCTTTGCATTTGAGGAAAGAGAAATCGGACCCTTGACAAAGTAGTTGAGTACTTCTCATTGTCTGAATTAGCACTGTTGGGAAATGTATGAATTAAAAGAAACACATGGTCCACATTCTGCTTTAAATATTCAAGTCATCCATCAGACAACTTCCATGAACATCAGAATTAACTTCTTAAGATTTATTTTATTCTTTAAAAAAAAGTTATGAACTGTACATCTTGTTGGATAATATTTTAAAATTCAAAGGGAAAGAATTGTCTCCCATTCATTAGTCTGACTCCGTACAAGAGCTGGGCCAGAATATAGTAGACTAGTGATATTGCTTTTGTAATAATTATTGTTAACGTTAATTACCTTCCATAATAAATATATTCACTGTTTATGTTATAATGTCATGTTTCAGGTCTCACCAAATGCACTCACTTGTTGAAACGAGTCAGTGATTATTATTGTCCAGCAAAGCACTACAGTGATATTGGTCCAAAATACTGCTTTATGTTCAAGCCTGTGTACTGAGGATGTATCAAAGCCAGCCTCTACGGTTCAGTGAACTGTATACCTTCATAATTTGGGAGGTGTGTGGGTGGTATGTCTATGTTCTCCACAGTTGAAGCCTTTGGAAGTCTCCAACAACCATCACCCAAACACACGGAGCGAAACAAGGCATCTGTCGACTGGACAAAAGGAGTGCACGTCTTGTACTTGCAGCTAAACTATAGGATTAGAAAGACTCTTGAGAGACAGGGCATTCTGGATTAATTATTTGAGCAAAACAATTTTATACATTTTAAATATGTCCCCCTCCCCTTGAAAAGAAAACCACAAAGATTAATTATTAAAAATGGTTGGTTATTTTCATGTGTGGTAGTGTATTGATTCATTGTGTAGATATAAATGGCGTGTTATTGTCACCTAATTTCAGGGCCATCTATCTAGATTTATACCAGGACTTAGCCCATTTTATTTTAATTTAAGTGATCCATGTGCACCAAACATCTTAGACTTAATCGTTACTATAATCCATGAGATCAAAAATTGTATCTAGGCTCATAAACATCTATCAAGACATTTGATTGTTGTCTGGAGAAGAAAAAAAATCTTTAATTTGTTCTAAAATTGATTAATTATATAATATCAGTAATTTGTACCTTGTCAAACTGCTGGCAGCTAAGTTACACAGTGAGAGATATAATTTTAAAAAGTAGTTAAATTCTTTTTTAAATTTTTTTTTTTTTTTTTTTTTACATATCTTAAATTACGTGCAAACAAGTCGTGGTTCTGTTTGATATTTACATGTAATAAATACAAAACAAGGCGAATTTCCAGTAACGTCTAAGATGTGTGCAGCAGAAGCCTGCAGTGAGTGCAGCGCGCGCTGAAGCACGTCTCGCGAGATGTCTGTTCTTGGTCAGCAGTCGCTCGTTCCTCCATTTCGCTGCGTCGAAAGTCTCCTCCCCACAACCGCTAGATTCAGCGATTCCGGACCCAGTCTCTCTCGGAGCGGTCTTTAACTTGATCCAACGAACCTGCCAGTACCTCACTGGGTACCGAGAGACCGTTTGGAGTAGTCTCAACACGGATTGAGTACGATTTGAAGCGGATGGCGACTCCTTCAGCAAGAATTTAGTAAAAGAAAAGTGCTCGGAAATTTCAGGTAGGTGGGAACTTAAGATGGCGGTGGTGAGAGGAGGGGGTGCTGGGGAGGAAGTGGTGGGAGGAGGAGGAGTGGGGAAAAGGGGGTCACTTGGGGGGGATTGGGACATGGCGGGACAAGTTGACTTTCAAGCATAGACTGTATAAAAACAGCTTTCAAGCAGTCGGGGTGAAGTATTCATCGGTTTTGTAATGTAATTAACAGTACGGCCCTTTTGAGCTGACTCGATGGGATCAACCGCGCATTCATGTTAGTTATCTACTTTTAATGCAGCTGCACCAAAATCCTTAGCAAATTTGAAGGGTTCCGATTATTTAGCACTGCACACTTTTGAGACCGCGAGCTGAAAACGAAACTGTCGTCTGTCACTGCAAGTGCAACAGCAACCAAGTTAGCCTATAATTTTGTGCGTTACTTTATCCCTCAAGTGTGTTTAATGTGTCCTTATTGAGTGGATTTTCATATAACATTTCAAATAAACCAACGTATTACTAAAATCCTGACGATTCCGCTAATCTAGAATGTAGTACAACATAACAGACTACAATTGTTGAATGTTGTGATTGAAAGTCCAACTCATTTTTGTGTGTCGGTTCTTTCGAACCGAAAACCGGTTTAGGAACCGATTCAGTGATTCTTTGTCATCCAGTGGTCCCTGAAATCTCCTCTTGGCGTATTTCATGCTTTAAAACTTCTCCAGATCTATATGTAGGCACACATGGCTGTTTATTACCTTTTTTATTACCTTATATTAATATGTTTGTTTATTGTAATTTTATGTAGCCTAATTTATAATGTCAAGGCATTTGGAGCCCAAATATAAATAGCATACATCAGTACTAAAATACACTACATATGTCTTGTCAAGTTTACAAAGTTTATAATTTTATTTAAAAGAACAACCGTTTCGTATACTTTCATTTTGAAAAGATTCGACTCTCGAGATTGCGAATCTTTTTTTTTGTTTTTAAGAGATTGCGAATCGGCTTCGCGTGACCCCGCGCGGTGACGTCAAGAGGTCGTTCCAGTAATGGGTGTATAAGAAAATGACCAGTAATAGGTTTATGTTTAGTGACAAGTCTTTAAAACCCCTCGATATGGATTATGATGAATCATAGTTTGTTCTTGAGCATTGCATAACTTCTCACGGAAGCCGATGTGAGCACGCGCGCTCTTAGCTCGAGCAGTGTGTTCAGCGCGCGCGTGAGAGCTCGAGACGGTGTGTGTATTTATAACGTTATATATCTCTATGTTTGTCTGAGTCAGAAGATAATATAATAACAGACGCCCTCTCACGTATTATTACACAAAACAGTTTAGGACTGTAAGTTAGCTCCCTGTCATTTAAACGCCAACAACAAAAATGAAACGTTATCGTGTCGGCTCCATTGTAACGTCTGTGAATTAGCTTTGCTAGCCTGCTAAAGGCCCATGTGTGTTCACCCGCATCATGCATACAGAACTGCCGGCTACATTTGTTATCCATATTCGGTATTAAACGTTAACTGCTATCCTATCTTCTTAAGTTTATAAGCAGTCGTAGGAGAATAACGAATCCGTGATAACTCATCGCTAAATGCTAGCCGAACGTGAAGCACTAATGTACTGAATGAGACGGTTTGCCCGGGTATACAACACAATTTGTATTTTTAACAGTTGATGTTAAGGTAATGTGTGTGTGTGTGTGTGTTAAAAGTTGTGTGTAGTTAATATTACAGTTAAAAATGACAATACTTTATTTCCTTTAGTATGTGCTCTATATATTCCTGTATTATAGAAGCCGGCTGTTTGAAGGAATTAATAATAACTGTACATTCTTATGAATTTCTTATATTGCTAAACGAGAGTTTTGTCCGTAAATTTGTGTATTAAGTCAATGAGAAATGCTCTTTTTACCTGTGTTAGCTCTGAATTGTTAGGCTGCTCTTGCATTTTAACCACTGACTCCGTAGAGCAGATGGGTTTTGAGGAAATTACTTATTCAACTATACTTTGCATTCTAGGAAAGCTCTCTTTCATATGTCGGAATATGCGCTCGCTGTTTCTTTAGGATTTTAGGCTTGATTTTACAAATAATTTTATCTTTAGACCCTCAGATGCAGCGGTACCCTTGATCTCAGCATCCTGGAAGTGGAAATCACGGAAGAGACTGGTGCTTCATCACATTCAGGTATTTATTTAGTTCATTTCTTTTAAGTTATATGTAGACCTACTCATCTGCGGCTGTGGTACAGTTAGACAATTTCTGCGGAATTTTTTTTTAAACTTCCACCCCTTGCTTGTCCATTTATTAAGTAGCTTGGCTAATTCTGTAATGCTTTCAGGTGCCAGTGAAAGTGCTGTTGAATCAGCTCCATTCCAACTGATTATAAACTCTCACAGATTCAGATATGCCTGAATGATACTCCAGATATCGTGAATGTGGAAGAGAGGCAGGAAGTGAGAGCAGAGGCTCTCGATGCTGTTGAGGTGAAAGATTTGATCGATGTAGGTATTTTAATGCAGCCAGATATGAAGGATACCTGGCTGGTTGTAAGTGAGATAGACGGGCAGTCTGAGCCTTTTATACTCCATGCTGAATAATATTGTGCAGTCACGCAGTCAGATGCACTGTTTTATTTGTCTTTCCCAAGGTTTGCCAATGGATTGCAGGCAAGGTTACAGCAGGCTCTACCCCTTCCACCTCCCCCATTCCATGTCCATCTCCATCTCCCTCATCTGGTGACTGGATGCGTTCTCACATAGGCAGGGCCTCACCTGTGCATAACTCTCATGGCAAAAGCATGCCCTCCACTTCCTCCCAGGGTTCTGGTGGCTGTTCTCAGTCAGAGCAGACAACCACCCCGAAATCCACACCAAAGCATACAGACATGGCAGAACTGGCAAAACATGTAAGAGAAGGACACATTTAATCTTTTACTTTCAGAAATAGTGTGATTTAATGGTTGTAATGGATGGTTATTCTTATTTTTTTGTAATACTTTAAACAGGAAGCAGAAATAGAACATCGTACCCTTGCACTAAAACGTGAAGGTTTCTGGTCCCTAAAACGTCTGTCTCGTATAACCGAACCAGTAAGGCCCAAAGTACAGTGGGATTACCTCTGTGAGGAAATGCAGTGGCTTTCTGCAGATTTTGCACAAGAGAGGCGATGGAAAAGAGGAGTGGCCCGAAAGGTAAGCATTACATTCAGACTTTCCTATTGGAAACATGCTATTTGTATTTTATTATTTTTTTAATGTTAGGTTAATAGAGCATCTCACCAATTGACTCATTTTCAGGTAGTACGGATGGTGATGCGCCACCATGAGGAGCTAAGACAGAAGGAAGAGAGAGCGAAACGTGAGGAGCAGGCCAAACTGAGAAGAGTTGCTTCTTCTATTGCCAAGGAGGTCCGTGCCTTCTGGAGCAGTGTTGAGAAGGTGACTTTTGGTGGCTTTTTTTTTTGGTTGAAATCTCTATTGCACCAAAAACTATCCATGATTCACACTTTAAAGGTGGGGTAAGCGATTTCTGGTAGCCAATGTTGACATTTGAAATCACCAAAACAAACACGCCCCTACGCCAAAAGGGTCTCGCCCCCTACTTTGATAGCTCCGCCCCACACATACGTACGCAACCCAGGCAACAATTAGTTCTGTGAAACAAAGCAAAACCAATGTGACACCGTGTCTACACCGGACGCGAGTGGCGCGGCATGACAAAATACTATGGAACTCATTATAATCAGTGATGCTGTCTACACCATAGATATATATACATATCTATGGTCTACACTGGATGCGGTGCGGCACAACATGACAAATCCCCAACAGAAAACTGCTGCTGCATTCTATTCATGACGTATTGACACAAATTTCAAATGATTTTCAACGGTCGCTTTGTCGCGTCCAGTGTACTAGACAGACTTTAGCTGTTGCGCCGCAGACACGGTGTTACTCACCTATCGAAAAAAAACAAAGCAACCTCGGCGTTCGATCGCAGGCCTTCCGCTCCTTGAGTTCTCTCCAGCGCTGGAAAGCTGATCCGATATTTACACGAGTCCTACTTCTTGCCTTATTGCCTTAAAGGGGTCATATGATGCGATTTCAAGTTTTCCTTTCTCTTTGGAGTGTTACAAGCTGATTGTACGTAGATAAGATCCCTGAAGTTGCAAAGACTAAAGTCTCAAAACCAAAGAGATTATTCTTTATCAAAGTTAAGACTCTGCCACGCCCCCCTAACACGCCCCCACATATCTACCTCACTATGTGGAAATATTTGCATAATGTGGCCCAAATGTTCATGCAAAGAAGAAGTCGTGGTTTCAGTAACCGCAGTTAGTGTTGAAGCAGCCATGTCAGGGAGACGCTGTGTTTCTAGGCGAAAGCAAAAGCACTTTATTTGGCCTTCCGAAAGTAGATGCATTTAGGAATCTTTAAGATTACTTACAACAGAACAGCAATGCATTTTATGGACGACCGTTTCGTGAACCTAGGAGAGGAGGTAATTCTGACTTTGCTATGACAATCTGGCGCTTCTGAATCAGCTACTGTTTTGTTAATTAGTTTAAGTATTTGCTATTGACTGTTCAAATGCAAGTTTTGCGCATCGTGTGTGTGCGAGAGAGAGAGCGCTAGACACATCACAGTGGAGTCAGCTGTCTTAACCGTGTCTTGTGTACTGCAAACACATATTCATCACTGTGTCTGTCACGAGACTCTGTTCCCCTTTCGGGCTCCGTCTTTACATTTATTTTGAAAGATGAAGCTCGCGATTATGGTAAGGGGCGTTACATTTCCGACGAGTGCTTGCGGGGTTCAATCAGAGCAGACTGCGCTTGTCGGAAGGAGGGACTTTGTAGAAAACGAAGCATTTGAGAGAGGCGGGGCATAGAGGACCTACAATAATGTACAGTATTTGAAAAATAATGGTTTTTTTTAACATTAAAGCATGTCAACATATTCTGTTACACCAAATACACCAAATAATGATCTTTAAAAAAGCACCATATGACCCCTTTGGTCATAAAGGTGACACATCATGAAAATCTGACTTTTCCAGGTTTTAAGTGCTATAATCAGGTCCCTGGTGCATCTACCAACCAAGGAAACGTGAAAAAGATTAACCCAATCACTTTGTTTTGGGAAGCCTTTTTCTGCAAGCGTCTGAGAAAACGAGCGCATCTGATTTCGCTCCCTTGGTGACGTGCAAAGTGATCTCATTATAATATTACCGCCCTTTAATCTATAAACTTCCACTCAAGGCACCGACATTTTGATTTTGCAAGCGACAACGGTTTACCAGCTCTAATGCCATGGCGAAAGTTTGAGCAAAACATGCTAACTGTTCTGTCGTTGGCTGCATAGACGAGCACAGAACACTATTTAGAGTCCCAGCCTTAGAGGAGACAAGAGAGCAGTGGATTTATTGATTTATTTAGGCTACTGTATATTGCTGCTGCCACACAGATCTAAAATAAACAAGCGATTTATTTCCCAGCTGTTTACCTTCACAGACATAACCGACTGTTTTTGTAACTCGTGTGT
>NW_015505636.1:751658-753969 GCF_001515645.1 Sinocyclocheilus grahami
TTGAAGCAGCCATGTCAGGGAGACGCTGTGTGATTCAGTGCAAAAGCACTTTATGAAATATAAAATGCATTTTATGGACGACCGTTTCGTGAACCTAGGAGAGGAGGTAATTCTGACTTTGCTATGACAATCTGGCGCTTCTGAATCAGCTACTGTTTTGTTAATTAGTTTAAGTATTTGCTATTGACTGTTCAAATGCAAGTTTTGCGCATCGTGTGTGTGCGAGAGAGAGAGCGCTAGACACATCACAGTGGAGTCAGCTGTCTTAACCGTGTCTTGTGTACTGCAAACACATATTCATCACTGTGTCTGTCACGAGACTCTGTTCCCCTTTCGGGCTCCGTCTTTACATTTATTTTGAAAGATGAAGCTCGCGATTATGGTAAGGGGCGTTACATTTCCGACGAGTGCTTGCGGTGTTCAATCAGAGCAGACTGCGCTTGTCGGAAGGAGGGACTTTGTAGAAAACGAAGCATTTGAGAGAGGCGGGGCATAGAGGACCTACAATAATGTACAGTATTTGAAAAATAATGGTTTTTTTTAACATTAAAGCATGTCAACATATTCTGTTACACCAAATACACCAAATAATGATCTTTAAAAAAGCACCATATGACCCCTTTGGTCATAAAGGTGACACATCATGAAAATCTGACTTTTCCAGGTTTTAAGTGCTATAATCAGGTCCCTGGTGCATCTACCAACCAAGGAAACGTGAAAAAGATTAACCCAATCACTTTGTTTTGGGAAGCCTTTTTCTGCAAGCGTCTGAGAAAACGAGCGCATCTGATTTCGCTCCCTTGGTGACGTGCAAAGTGATCTCATTATAATATTACCGTTTTTCTGCAAGCGTCTGAGAAACCAAGCGTCCTGATTTCGCTCCCTTGGTGACGTGCAAAGTGATCTCATTATAATATTACCGCCCTTTAATCTATAAACTTCCACTCAAGGCACCGACATTTTGATTTTGCAAGCGACAACGGTTTACCAGCTCTAATGCCATGGCGAAAGTTTGAGCAAAACATGCTAACTGTTCTGTCGTTGGCTGCATAGACGAGCACAGAACACTATTTAGAGTTCAAAGATTTATTATAAAATTAAAAAATGTCCCAAAATGCAATAAATCCATGACACTTTTTTTTCTTCAAAATGCAATAAATCCATTGAATCAATATAAAAGTTATTTTTCATATTGAAACTGTTGAAAATACACAAAACATAGTAAGTTGATCCACATATGACAGCCTCTGAACTTGGTCAATACTAATCTTATATACAGGCACTGGACTAAAAATATACTAATCTTATATACAGGCACTGGACTAAAAATATACTAATCTTATATACAGGCACTGGACTTCGTCAATACTAATCTTATATACAGGCACTGGACTAAAAATATACTAATCTTATATACAGGCACTGGACTAAAAATACATTCAATCAGTCATTGCTCCCAAAATGAATTCAATGGGTCATCTTGTTATTGCTACAAATTAATTACAACAATAAAAGAAAATTTCATCATGAACATACATGAACAACAATATCACATTAAACCACAGAAATTCCAAAATGACATTTCCCTTACATTCAACTTCCAAAAGTGCATTCATCTTTGCCATGTTACATTCATTTAGTTGACTAGTGCTATACGCTGTATTAACAAAAACATTAATGGCATAAATAAAAACACTTACACTGACAAGCTACGCAATATCGCGTTCATAATCGAATGTGACTCATCTGCGATTATGAACGCGATATAGCCGTGATCTACAGCGCTGTGTATTAAATGCCGCTCCATCTGAAAGCATGTGATGGAGATTTACTATTAATCACAGAACCGGCTTTACTGACGAGATGTGCATGAAAATCACATGCGATTTATCGTGCAGCCCTAAGTTTGTTTGTTGATCACAAAGTACAAAATAGATGAGGAAAACTAGGATGCCGGGTGTATTCAAAGCGCCACCATTACTGTCTAGTGTGTAGAATGGTGCGCTGTGATTGGTTGAGCGGATATATTGCATTCTGCAGAGAAGGGAGACTGGCGTTTGTCGCGGTTTGGAAAGAAAGGGAGAAAACATGACAGAATAACTCGGTGGATATCGCATTTTGTGTAAAATTAAAAATTTATTTGTCAATACCGACCAGATACAATACTGATTTTGGTGGAAACTCAAATTTTTAAAATGGCGTTTATAGCTTTTTGGAACCAAACTCTTCATATGTATGTGTGTGTGTATGTGTATATATATATATTTATGTATGTGTGTGTGTATGTGTGTGTGTGTATATATATATATAT
>NW_015505636.1:754181-837575 GCF_001515645.1 Sinocyclocheilus grahami
TATATATATATATATATATATATATATATAAACAAACACTACTGTTATAAAGGATTGGGGTCTGTAAAACTTATTATTGATGAATAGAAATTTTAAAAGCATTTTTTTTTAAATACAATATTTTAAAACATTATAAATGCCTTTACTGTTATCAATTGTATAAAAGTATAATTTTTTTTTTTTTTTAAAGTTACCCCAAACTTTTGAACTGTATAATGAAGATATTTTAATTATGACTTGCACAGTCATTTCCTGAGGTTATATTGTCACTTGTGGTTTATTTGTTTCACAGGGGAGATGAGCATGGAAGAGCTCTTAGAGAAGTACAGAGGAGCGTATGCCTCTGATTTTGAGGAGCCCTCAGCCTCAGTGTCACCGGACTCCTCAGAAGAATCAGAGGGAACTGAGGAGGAAGCGGAGGAAGAGACGGAGGGAGAGGATAGTGCTGATAATAGTAGTTCCTCCTCAGGTGAGCTGAAGTTTATGATGATAGAGTCACTAAAACATATGAACTGTTGTATGAAGTGACCAAATATCACACATCATCTGTGATCTACTCAATATTCAGATTCCCAAGTGGCTGTAGACAGTGACAAAGTAGATGAGGATGTGCAGGAGAGTGATAATGAGGATGATGGAGGAGAGGGAATGGAGGTTCTGCTGAGAGAAGGAGACCATAGTCCTACTGTACCAACATCTCCCCGACCTAAGAAAGAAATCAGCCACATTGCTGCTACTGCCGAGAGCCTTCAACCTAAGGGATATACACTGGCAACAACAAAGGTAGCAACACAGAAACACTGGCTGAAGAACACTGTTTCTGTTTATCATTAACTGCATTTGTGTGGTTTCTTTTTAACACAAGGTCAAAACACCAATTCCATTCCTGCTTCATGGTACCTTGCGTGAGTACCAGCACATTGGACTGGACTGGTTGGTCACCATGAATGAGAAGAAACTCAATGGCATACTTGCAGATGAAATGGGGCTTGGCAAAACCATCCAGACCATTGCTTTGTTAGCTCATCTAGCATGTGTAAAGGGTAATAAGTCCACATAAGTACTGCTTTCCCTATGATGCGTGTTGAAAATATAATTCATATAGTGCAGTACATTTTCTTGCTTTTTGCTTTTACAGGTAACTGGGGTCCACATCTGATTATTGTGCCCACCAGTGTAATGCTCAACTGGGAGATGGAGTTGAAACGTTGGTGCCCTGGATTCAAAATCCTCACCTACTATGGTAGCCAGAAGGAGCGCAAACTCAAGAGACAAGTAATAAATACAATAATATATTTTTAATTAAAATAAAGATATTTTAAAAACACTTCCACAAAATTCTTTAAAACAATTGTGTTTTCTTTTTGCCTTTCAATCTGTGATTTTATCATTGTTTTTCTTTCCTTTTTATTTTTGTTAGGGCTGGACCAAACCCAATGCTTTCCATGTCTGCATCACCTCGTATAAGCTAGTACTGCAAGATCATCAGGCTTTTAGGCGCAAGTCTTGGAGGTACCTCATTTTGGATGAAGCCCAGAACATCAAGAACTTTAAGTCCCAGCGCTGGCAAAGCCTGCTCAATTTCAACAGGTACTTGTATACATTAATTTCTTTGAAGGTCTTGATCATTTATAGGTCCCATTCTGACTTTTGTTTCATTATGTTTTTATGTGGAAAAACCCATTTAATTAGGATGTAATGAGGTGTTTTTTTTGTTGTGTGCATTCTATTTCTTTCTCTCAATTCTCTGTCTTCCATGCAGCCAGAGGCGATTGTTGCTCACAGGTACCCCTCTCCAGAACAGTCTAATGGAGCTGTGGTCTCTTATGCACTTCCTCATGCCGCACGTTTTCCAGTCCCATCGTGAGTTCAAGGAGTGGTTCTCAAACCCGCTCACTGGAATGATTGAAGGGAGCCAGGAGTACAACGAGGGCTTGGTCAAGCGGCTTCACAAGGTAGTACCAGTTTATGAATCATTTTTATTAGTGCTGGGCAACGATTAATCGCATCCAAAATAAAAGTCTTTGTGTTGTTTATATATTAAATATATTTATTTATAATATAAATTATATGAATATAAATATTTTCAAAATATATACTGTATGTGTGTCTTTATATATACATAATACATATACACAGTACACACACATATAATATATAAATAAAAACCTTTATTTTGGATGCGATTAATCATTGCCCAGCACTAATTTTTATGTAATTTATTGCATTTATGAAAATAGCACAAACATAGTTACCATGTTTCTCTTATGATTTTTGCCTGAGTTCGTTTGTGATATTAAAAGGAAGCATTTAGGCTTTTGGCTTCACATAAGTTTCCTACGTCTCTCTCTCTCTAGGTGCTAAGACCCTTTTTGCTGCGAAGAATCAAAGCCGATGTGGAGAAACAAATGCCAAAAAAATATGAGCATGTTGTGCGCTGTCGACTCTCCAAAAGACAGCGTTTTCTCTATGATGACTTCATGGCCCAGGCCTCGTGAGTAACCAGGGCAAACAGACAAGGGTGGGGTTGAGGAATTAGAAAAGGCATTTTTCCTTTGTTTATAATAACGTCCAAACTCAGGCCTTGGATGATAATTGATTGGATAATTTTTTCCGTACTTCAGGTGTTAGGGTAGTTTTTTTTTTCTTTTACTTATTGTTCCGTGTTTTTTGTGCCCCGTACCATGTTCTCCCAGGACTCGAGAGACTTTAACCAGCGGCCATTTCATGTCTGTGATCAACATCCTGATGCAGCTGCGGAAAGTGTGTAATCACCCCAACCTGTTTGATCCAAGGCCCATACAATCCCCCTTCATCACAAAGGCCATCATCTATTCTACTGCTTCACTGGTTCATCGGGCTCTTGAGACTTCACCTTTTGAGGTAAATGGTGAAGACTACCAGCAATTTCTAAAACTTTACTGTCCTGTGTGCTTGTTTAGCTGTATTGGAGTGTTCAATCCTGTTCCTGGAGGGCAATTGTCCTGCTGTGTTTAGATACAACCTGCCCCAACATGCTTGCATTAAAGTTTATAGTAATCATGACAAGGTTATTTTCGTAAACGAAAACTAAAACTAAGACTAAAACGATTGATGAAAAAATAATTTCGTAAACTGAAATAAAATAAAAACGTCAAAATAATTGGAAAAACTAAAACGAAACTAAACTAACAACAGTTATTGAAAAACTAACTGAAATAAAATAATATTTATCAAAAATAAATAATCGTTTTCGTAATCATAATCTCACCCCTTGGCGGAAAAATACGAGCTGTGTGGAGGTTTAGGGAAATAGCCTACCTGTAATGGCGCATCTCGCACATGGGGTTATCTGACGGAGAGACTTTAAAACCTGCATGGGTCCTGTTTGGTAAACGTGCACCAGCAGTGCTTAACAGAACACCCGACCCATTATCTGACAGCAGCACTAATTTAATTCTGTACCAGACCAGAACCATTTGACATTAAAGACCGCGAGTCGCGACCCGAACCGCACTCGCATTAAATCCATTACATCAGGTAAGCAAGATTATTTATTTTCTCATGTAACACAAGCAATCAAACCAACATTAGTCATTCTAAGTTGGTGCTTTGAAGAAAAACAGACATGCAGTGCAACATGATAATTAACAGGAAAAAAAGATGAGAACGCGCATCCTTTCTGAAAACAACACAAAACTTTAGCCAAGCATCTTGTGATCACTCTGCCAGGCTTTTGAACAAATGTGCATTGGCTAAATCACATCATACACATGCTTATAATTCTTCATAAATGAAAAGAACATTCAAAGCCTTTACTGTTAAATGCAATTGCCGTTATTATTGAATTTCATTAGTCCCAGTTTTGATTGATGCATGGCTGTTCACGGAAAAGTGAGCAAGACACCACAGTTACAATATCATGATTATGGTTAAATAAGAAAAGACATATAACCAAATCAGGCTACATTTATTTTCATACTAAATATCTCAACACACATCATTGGATAGGACGTTAAGCGCGACTTGTGTAGATTAATTTAGTAAAAAAGGCTTGCCTGCTTTCTTTGGTGTGTATTTGTATACTTCTATCTAATCAATCTCAGCATGCGTTAATTTTGTGTCGCTATATCTTTGCCTCACTAAGGTTAAATTATGCCTACATCTTTCTTTGGCCTGGGCTCTGGAAGTGATCTGTTAATTCTGCTGAACTTTAATTAAAACTGAAACTGAACTACCGTATTGTCCCGAATATAAGACGATGTTTTTTTCTTGGAAATACATCTGAAAAAACGCGGTCGTCTTATGTTCAGGGTTTAGACTTTGACATGTCAATAATACACCCACAACACTAGGTGGTGCCAAAACCGCATAAAACGGGTGTGCCATGAAATAGTAATGTAATGCGTGTTGTAAAGATTGCGAATAAAAACAAAAGAAAAAGAAGTCGTGACATGTAAAAAGAGTTGTGACTGTCACGTTAGCCTGATGGGACCAAACTCCCTTTGTGATTTTAAAACGGAAACCAATACGGTATATAAAAATGCGTTCACAAAATAAAAACTAAACTAAAACTAACAAAAATATGAATGAAACTAATAAAAACTAAACTGAATTTTATGGCAAATTTGAAAACTAAATTAAAATAAAATGAATTTAAAAATTCAAAACTATAATAACCTTGAATCATGAAGACAGTGGCTGTCCAAAATTGCCCCCATACCCTTATTTAGTGTAGGGGATGCAACCATACCATTTTTTCAGATCCAATCCCAAAAATTCTGAGTATCGGCCGATTTCGATCCGATACTAGCGCAGGCTTTTTTTTTTTATCAATGTAGAATTTTATACTTCTGATCGTCTTTCTTTTGTGTGTTAAACACAATTTACTAAATATAGACAACTTCATTTTAATGAAAAATAACAAATGAAAAAATACGTAATCATAATCTGACAAAAATACTATTATAAACTAGGTTAGTGGATAATTTATCAGCAAAAGTTATTCTAGAAAAATCATGAGTGCACAATTTTATAAAATCTAAACATTTAGTGAAATAACATTAGAACAAATAAAATGCGAATAAGTGTAGGACTAAATCTGGTGAAATGTTACACATTGCTCTTTGTATTGTTGTAAAATACATTAATGAAAACAAATAAATTTATTTATATATAAATGTATAATATAAAATTAAACGACATTTCTTTTAAATGTATTAGGCTAGCACAGTAATGGAGGCAGCAACATAGATAGGACTACCATATGTTGCTGCCTCCATTACTGTGCTATACATTAATTATTAATAGCCTTTCTTTTTCTGTCCTATCATAGGACAGAACACGAAATGCTATAAAAAAAATGAATGCGCAGAATGATGCGCTTGAAGCAACACGTCAGTCACAGTGCAGCGCTCCGCATAGAGAATTTCAAAGCACAAAGGAAAGAGATATTGATGCGTAGTTTATTAAATCTGTGCAATAGTTTGAGCCTTTTCTTTAAAGGGGTCATATGATGCGAATTTAAATTTTTCCTTTCTCTTTGAAGTGTTACAAGCTCTTGGTGCATAAAGAAGATCTGTAAAGTTGCAAAGACTAAAGTCTCAAATCCAAAGAGATATTCTTTATAAAAGTTAAGAGTCAGCCACGCCTACCTAAAACGGCTCGTTCTAACACGCCCCCACATATTATGGAGGACTGTTTCCTGATCCTGGTAGAGTAGACTACAATGCCGGCTGTTCTGACTCACAGACTGTAAGTACGTTTTCATATTTAAAGAATTAGCCACTGACAATTCAAACGCGAGTTTTGAGCAGTGTAGAGTAGCGCTTGTTGTTTGTCATTTCTCCGATCACAAATGCAGACATGGTTTTATGTTTACTCTGCGAGATGCAACACGTAAAAAGACAGTATAAGTCATTATAATCCGTAATTTTCAGACTGATGAGCTTTGTAAATAGACGCATTTCGGAAAAGTGGGGCATAGAAGAGAAACAATGTACAGTATGTGGAAAATTATATATTTTTTAACCTTAAACCGCATAAACACATTTCATTATACCAAATACACCAAATAATGTTCTTTTTAGCAGCATCTCATGACCCCTTTAAACAGTTTTAAATTTCAGTTACTGTGCGATCTTGGAGAGAGTTTCATCATGTTGACTGTCATAACCGAACGTGACACGCAGTTTGAATGCTGAATGATGACAGACAGACACAGCGGGGAGAAGAGTTTGTGAACTTGAATTTAACTATGTATAATGTACCTCACATTAAACTATGGAACGGCTTCAGAACAGTTGGACTTTGACTTTATGGTGCTTTATAATGTTTTTGTGATTTCGTGGGGCTTAACAATAACACAGAATAGTATACGCACAATATCGGATTTGGATCGGTCTCGTCTGACCATAAACCGATCTGGCAGAAAATGCCAGTATCGAAGCCGATACCGATACTAAGTATCGGATCGATGCATCCCTAATTTAGTGCTATATATATATATGTATAGTGGTGTCCGAAACGGTAGTGGACATTATGGAGTGCACTCATTCAATCCCACAATGCACCCCAAAAACAAGTGTATAAACAATGTATACGTATTTGCTCACTTGTTTTCACTCAATCATTCAGTGGACTATATTAGTAATAATGAAGAGTGATATAGGGTGCCATTTCAGACACACCCTTTGATAAAATGGTAAAGATATTTGAGTTTGAAATACTTGAAATACTCAGTACTGTGGTGATCCAGGAGTAGGACACTATTTTATTATATACCCCTGATGTGTAAAGTAAGTGGCCCTGTCCACTGAATGCATTAAAGGGGTCATATGATGCTGCTAAAAAGAACGTTATTTTGTGTATTTGGTGTAATGAAATGTGTTTATGCGGTTTAAAGTTCAAAAAACACATTATTTTCCACATACTGTACATTATTGTTCCTCATCTATGCCTCCTCTTTTGGAAGACCAAACAAAGTAGTTTCGCTTTCACAACGAAAAACACAGCGGCCTAGCATGAGGGGAAGCCCCGGCTTAGCGTGCGCTGAGGCCGGGATAGAGTGAGCTGAGGCCGGGCTAGCGTGAGCCGAAGCCCCAGCTTAGCGTGCGCGGAGTTGAGCTGAGGCGGCGGGGTCGAGAACGGCGTGCCCGGCGGATGCGACGAATGAGCGGCAACCACATGTGATGGACCTCGGGCTGGACTCCACGGTGAAAGTTGATGTATTCCCTCAGCAACCAGCACGGATCAGCTCTAGGCATGACGACGCAGATATCGTCCTCTTTTGAAAGACCAAACAAAGTAGTTTCGCTTTCACAACGAAGCACACAGCACCATGGCTGCCGCGTCAACAATACTACAGTGAGAATAAAAGTTACGCCGCCTTTCTTTGCGTGAACATTTGGGTGGCGTTATGCAAATCTTCCCACATAGTGAGGTAGATATGTGGGGGCGTATTAGAACGAGCCGTTTTAGGTAGGTGTGGCTGACTCTGAACTTTTATAAAGAATATCTCTTTGGATTTGAGACTTTAGTCTTTGCAACTTTACAGATCTTCTTTATGCACCAAGAGAAAAGGAAAAATTGAAATCGCATCATATGACCCCTTTAATGTTACAGGGACATATATGATAAAGTGATATAAGTGGTCAAATATCTATTGGTTGACACATTTTATTTATTTATTTAGTCATTTAGCAGACGCTTTTATCCAAAGCGACTTACAAATGAGGACAATAAAACACAAAATTATATAAATGTTATAATTATATTATTATTATTATTAATGTTTTATAATTATATAACATTAAAAACATTTTTACACATTTCTGTTATCAGGAAGTTTCTAATGTTTTGTTTTATATGTACAAATATCGCATGCGATTTATCGTGCAGCCCTATTTTGTTTGTTCAAATCTGTTTTTCTTTTCTGGACCCTCGGACCCTCAGAATACAAAAATGTCTTATCCCCCCCAAAGCGCTGTGACATGTCCATGTTGGACCTGGTTGGCCTGGAGCAGCGTGTGACTAGATACCAGGCAGATGTTTTCCTGCCTCAGAGGAAAGTGACACATCATCTTATTCAGGAGATCATGGAGTCCCCTGATCCTCCTCCCAGACCGAAGCCTGTTCGCATGAAAGTCAACAGGTATGACAAAAATATTCAAACACACAGTTGTGATGTATGATATATTGAACTGATTCAAGATATGACCAAAATTAGTCTTAAAATAAAGTTTTGGAATGTTCTTGTTTCTCTGCAGGATGCTTCAGCCTCTTCCTAAATCTGATGGGCGTTCATCAGCGAACAGTCCTCGCCCTACGTGCCCTACCACCACAGCTGTTCAGGCTCCAAAGCCTTTAATTACAGAGGTCACCCCTCCCTCACAGCCAGCACCTCAAGGTCAGTTCAGGGGGCCAAGTCTAACATCCTCATCAGCAGGTGTCACTCATGTAATGATGACATAAAGAGAAAACATTTTTATTCTCATTTCAGTTTGTCCTGTTACTCCTGTTGCTGCTGCAAGAGCTCCAGTGGCTCATAGCAGTGTCCCTTCTGCACCTGCAGTCAGGCCTCCAGCCCCCCAGCCAGTGACTGTACGCCCCTCAGGACCATCCAGCGTCACAACGGTGTCCGCTCCCCCTCAACCACCAAGCAACATTATGACTCAGAGGGTCCTGCTTAGCCCAGATATGCAGGCTCGTTTGCCATGTAAGTTCATTGCATCACACTTCATTGTTTCATAGCGATAAACAGTTAAGTTAAATAATTTTCTTTAATTTGTCACAGCCGGTGAAGTTGTGAGTATCGCTCAGCTGGCCTCCCTGGCTGGCCGACCAGTGTCGTCCTCTCAGGGCAGTAAACCAGTCACCTTCCAGCTACAGGGCAACAAGCTCACACTCTCTGGGACTCCCTTGCACCAAGTTCCTGTTCCTCAGCCACGACCCATCCAAGGTATCCACTGCCTTCCACATAAATAGATGAATAATCTGCTTGTGTAAATAATCCACTACCTGCTTATGGACAGGTTCCGCCTTTTCCTGCACGCCTTCAGTCTTTCTTTGAGTGTTTGGTGTGGTCTATGGCCTAACACTTTCTTCTGTGGTTGTGCCCTTTAGGAAATATAATGCATCTGGTTTCCAGTAGTGGGCAACACCACCTTTTTAGTCAGGCAGTTCTTCACACAGTTAGTCAGTCAGGTAGCAGCTCAGCAAATCCCCACCCAACCAGCACAATCCCAACCTGCTCTGGACTAGCAGTACCTTTCACCGCTACTCAAGGTACTGGCGCTGTCCTTGAGTTCATCCTTGTTTGGGTACAGCCTGTATCCTGGGTACCACACTACCTGTTACTCAGCAGAGCATGTGCATGGGTATTCTGGCACGGGGGGGGGTTCTAACTGCATGTGACCGCTTATTCGGATGGTTTGTTGGCTACTAACTCAATAGGTCCTGTTGAATGAAGGTATTAAGATATATGCAAACACCACTGCACATTTCAAGTCAAATCTTGGTTGGGTTTGTTTATTTTATTTTCTTGTTCATTATTTCATGAAGTGAGTGGATTTAGCAGTGTTCTCATTTCAGACTTTTTTCCTTTTCTAGTTTTCAGTTTTATTCTGTTCCTGTAAGTGTAATGTATGCAGGTTAAGTTTGTGAATTTGTAATTGTCCATGTTTCTCCAGAATTAAGAGACTAAATAATTGTTCTACCATTTACAAGGTTTGGAAATAGTTTGTTTTTCTTTTGAAAGAAATAAACATTTTTATTCAGCAAGTATGTATAAAATGATTTCTTAAGGATCTTATTAGAATACTGAAGTAATGGCTGCTTTGCCATTAAATTAATAAATTATATTTCAAAATATATTAAAATAAAGTTATTTTGAATATTAGTAATATTTTCCTTTATTTTTATTAAAAGGGTCATATGTTTTCCTTTGTCTTTGAAATGTTACAAGCTGTTTGTGCATATATAAGATCTGTAAAGTCGCAAAGATTAATGTCTCAAACCCAAAGAGATATTCTTTCTAAAAGTTAACTCATCCACACCTTCCTAAAGCACCTCATTAAAACACTCCCTCACAAATCTACGTCACAGTGTGGGAAGATTTGCATAACACTGCCCAAATGTATACAAAAAGAAAGGTGTTGTAAATTGTATTCTCGCTGTACTATCGTTGCTGCCACCGCCATGTAAGCTGATATTCCAAATATGGTAAGGGGTGTAACATTTCGTCACACGCTTGAGGTATTCAGCCAATCACAACACACTGGATAGCTGGCCAATCAGAGCACACTGCGCTTTTTAGAACGATGAGCTTTGTAAAAATCAACACATTTCAGAAAGGTGGAACAGAGAGGAGCAACAAAGAAATGTGTTTTTTGAACCTTAAACCACGTAAACACATTGCATTACACCAAATACACAAAATGTTCTCTTTAGCAACGTCATATGACCCCTTTAAATAAATGTAGCTGTTTTGAGCATAAGAGACTTCTTTCAAAAACATTGTAAATAATAAAAACCTTACTAACCCCAAACATTTAAACAGTAGTGTATTTAATAGTGCTGGACCTTTTATTGATAGCTCTGCTACTGTAATCCATAGTCTGGTGCCCAGTCTAACTGAACTTTCTTTCCAGGTGAAATACTTGTGTAGTTTCTAAACGCTCTTTGTTTATAATTCCAGTTCCAACAGCCATGATAAGTGGGCCTGGAATTGTAAAGATTGTTGTACGCCAAGCACCAAGTAAAGAAGGAGGGTCAATCCCGACTCTGGCTGTGCCTCCTTCTCCTCGTCGCTTTTATCCAAAGCGACTTACAAATGAGGACAATAAAACACAAAATTATATAAATGTTATAATTATATTATTATTATTATTAATGTTTTATAATTATATAACATTAAAAACATTTTTACACATTTCTGTTATCAGGAAGTTTCTAATGTTTTGTTTTAGGGCTGCACGATAAATCGCATGCGATATTTAATGTGCATCTTGTCAGTAAAGCCAGTTCTGTAGTTGGTGGTAAATCTCCATCATGTGCGTGCTCTCACATGGAGCAAAATTTACTACACCAAGCCATTGTTCACTGACAAGCTGCGCAAAACCACTATCATATATGTACATACATTAAAATATCGCATGCGATTTATCGTGCAGCCCTATTTTGTTTGTTCAAATCTGTTTTTCTTTTCTGGACCCTCAGTGAAGGTTAATACAAAAATGTCTTATCCCCCCCAAAGCGCTGTGACATGTCCATGTTGGACCTGGTTGGCCTGGAGCAGCGTGTGACTAGATACCAGGCAGATGTTTTCCTGCCTCAGAGGAAAGTGACACATCATCTTATTCAGGAGATCATGGAGTCCCCTGATCCTCCTCCCAGACCGAAGCCTGTTCGCATGAAAGTCAACAGGTATGACAAAAATATTCAAACACACAGTTGTGATGTATGATATATTGAACTGATTCAAGATATGACCAAAATTAGTCTTAAAATAAAGTTTTGGAATGTTCTTGTTTCTCTGCAGGATGCTTCAGCCTCTTCCTAAATCTGATGGGCGTTCATCAGCGAACAGTCCTCGCCCTACGTGCCCTACCACCACAGCTGTTCAGGCTCCAAAGCCTTTAATTACAGAGGTCACCCCTCCCTCACAGCCAGCACCTCAAGGTCAGTTCAGGGGGCCAAGTCTAACATCCTCATCAGCAGGTGTCACTCATGTAATGATGACATAAAGAGAAAACATTTTTATTCTCATTTCAGTTTGTCCTGTTACTCCTGTTGCTGCTGCAAGAGCTCCAGTGGCTCATAGCAGTGTCCCTTCTGCACCTGCAGTCAGGCCTCCAGCCCCCCAGCCAGTGACTGTACGCCCCTCAGGACCATCCAGCGTCACAACGGTGTCCGCTCCCCCTCAACCACCAAGCAACATTATGACTCAGAGGGTCCTGCTTAGCCCAGATATGCAGGCTCGTTTGCCATGTAAGTTCATTGCATCACACTTCATTGTTTCATAGCGATAAACAGTTAAGTTAAATAATTTTCTTTAATTTGTCACAGCCGGTGAAGTTGTGAGTATCGCTCAGCTGGCCTCCCTGGCTGGCCGACCAGTGTCGTCCTCTCAGGGCAGTAAACCAGTCACCTTCCAGCTACAGGGCAACAAGCTCACACTCTCTGGGACTCCCTTGCACCAAGTTCCTGTTCCTCAGCCACGACCCATCCAAGGTATCCACTGCCTTCCACATAAATAGATGAATAATCTGCTTGTGTAAATAATCCACTACCTGCTTATGGACAGGTTCCGCCTTTTCCTGCACGCCTTCAGTCTTTCTTTGAGTGTTTGGTGTGGTCTATGGCCTAACACTTTCTTCTGTGGTTGTGCCCTTTAGGAAATATAATGCATCTGGTTTCCAGTAGTGGGCAACACCACCTTTTTAGTCAGGCAGTTCTTCACACAGTTAGTCAGTCAGGTAGCAGCTCAGCAAATCCCCACCCAACCAGCACAATCCCAACCTGCTCTGGACTAGCAGTACCTTTCACCGCTACTCAAGGTACTGGTGCTGTCCTTGAGTTCATCCTTGTTCGGGTACAGCCTGTATCCTGGGTACCAAACTACCTGTTACTCAGCAGAGCATGTGCATGGGTATTCTGGCACGGGGGGGGGTTCTAACTGCATGTGACCGCTTATTCGGATGGTTTGTTGGCTACTAACTCAATAGGTCCTGTTGAATGAAGGTATTAAGATATATGCAAACACCACTGCACATTTCAAGTCAAATCTTGGTTGGGTTTGTTTATTTTATTTTCTTGTTCATTATTTCATGAAGTGAGTGGATTTAGCAGTGTTCTCATTTCAGACTTTTTTCCTTTTCTAGTTTTCAGTTTTATTCTGTTCCTGTAAGTGTAATGTATGCAGGTTAAGTTTGTGAATTTGTAATTGTCCATGTTTCTCCAGAATTAAGAGACTAAATAATTGTTCTACCATTTACAAGGTTTGGAAATAGTTTGTTTTTCTTTTGAAAGAAATAAACATTTTTATTCAGCAAGTATGTATAAAATGATTTCTTAAGGATCTTATTAGAATACTGAAGTAATGGCTGCTTTGCCATTAAATTAATAAATTATATTTCAAAATATATTAAAATAAAGTTATTTTGAATATTAGTAATATTTTCCTTTATTTTTATTAAAAGGGTCATATGTTTTCCTTTGTCTTTGAAATGTTACAAGCTGTTTGTGCATATATAAGATCTGTAAAGTCGCAAAGATTAATGTCTCAAACCCAAAGAGATATTCTTTCTAAAAGTTAACTCATCCACACCTTCCTAAAGCACCTCATTAAAACACGCCCTCACAAATCTACGTCACAGTGTGGGAAGATTTGCATAACACTGCCCAAATGTATACAAAAAGAAACGTGATTTCATGTTTTCCTTTGTCTTTGAAATGTTACAAGCTGTTTGTGCATATATAAGATCTGTAAAGTCGCAAAGATTAATGTCTCAAACCCAAAGAGATATTCTTTCTAAAAGTTAACTCATCCACACCTTCCTAAAGCACCTCATTAAAACACTCCCTCACAAATCTACGTCACAGTGTGGGAAGATTTGCATAACACTGCCCAAATGTATACAAAAAGAAAGGTGTTGTAAATTGTATTCTCGCTGTACTATCGTTGCTGCCACCGCCATGTAAGCTGATATTCCAAATATGGTAAGGGGTGTAACATTTCGTCACACGCTTGAGGTATTCAGCCAATCACAACGAACTGGCTAGCTGGCCAATCAGAGCACACTGCGCTTTTTAGAACGATGAGCTTTGTAAAAATCAACACATTTCAGAAAGGTGGAACAGAGAGGAGCAACAAAGAAATGTGTTTTTTGAACCTTAAACCACGTAAACACATTGCATTACACCAAATACACAAAATGTTCTCTTTAGCAACGTCATATGACCCCTTTAAATAAATGTAGCTGTTTTGAGCATAAGAGACTTCTTTCAAAAACATTGTAAATAATAAAAACCTTACTAACCCCAAACATTTAAACAGTAACACACTGGATAGCTGGCCAATCAGAGCACACTGCGCTTTTTAGAACGATGAGCTTTGTAAAAATCAACACATTTCAGAAAGGTGGAACAGAGAGGAGCAACAAAGAAATGTGTTTTTTGAACCTTAAACCACGTAAACACATTGCATTACACCAAATACACAAAATGTTCTCTTTAGCAACGTCATATGACCCCTTTAAATAAATGTAGCTGTTTTGAGCATAAGAGACTTCTTTCAAAAACATTGTAAATAATAAAAACCTTACTAACCCCAAACATTTAAACAGTAGTGTATTTAATAGTGCTGGACCTTTTATTGATAGCTCTGCTACTGTAATCCATAGTCTGGTGCCCAGTCTAACTGAACTTTCTTTCCAGGTGAAATACTTGTGTAGTTTCTAAACGCTCTTTGTTTATAATTCCAGTTCCAACAGCCATGATAAGTGGGCCTGGAATTGTAAAGATTGTTGTACGCCAAGCACCAAGTAAAGAAGGAGGGTCAATCCCGACTCTGGCTGTGCCTCCTTCTCCTCGTCCTGCTCCTGCTCAATCGGTCACCCTTCACCCACATGGCACTCCAAGCCCTGTTCTTAGAGCACCCACTGCTTCACAGCCTCCACAACGGCCTCCAGTTTATGCTGCTCCACCCCGAACTGTTGCTTCCTCCCAGACTCCACCTACTCGCCCGGTATTGAGAGTAGTACAGGGGCCACCACCACCAGCCCCAGAACCACCAGGTAAGTTGAGCCCAGATGTGGTTTTGAGAGTTTACATGACAGAAGTTCAAGCAAAATATTAAACAAAAAGAATATCAAGTAGAATAATCATGCATTCAGTACTTTGTGCTTTTCAGTAACAAAGGCAAATTCATCATCAGTGCGTGAGAACAGTGGTAATGATGTGATTACTTTGCGCATGAGCACTCCTAAGCCTGCATCCTCATCTCAGAGCAGTGGATCAACATCTCAGCGTCCCCGTGTTCAGCCACCACCTCCACCACGTTCCCCCTTCTACATGGTAGTAAATTGAATGTTAATCTTAAATTGATTTATTAATTCCTAAACTCAGAAATATGCATAACACTGTTGCCACTTTAAATCTCTGTTTATTCTTCTGACAACCTGCATCAGAGGGTGTAACACTTTGCAAACATACATGCCTATTAACATAAGAATCGGTAACTACATCATAGTGCATTTAGATCAGAGGAAATTACGTATTTGCACAGTATTTTAACTCTTATTCTTAGTATAAAAATTCCTAAT
Source organism: Sinocyclocheilus grahami (assembly GCF_001515645.1). NCBI lineage: Eukaryota > Metazoa > Chordata > Actinopteri > Cypriniformes > Cyprinidae > Sinocyclocheilus > Sinocyclocheilus grahami. The sequence goes on from NW_015505636.1 coordinate 769,484, forward strand.
GACCTATTAGTTGTTTGTCTGTGTCTACCATTCACATATTTGGTACTTTGGTTTTGACAGTCATGGCTTGCAGACAGCCGAAAGGATCAGCGAGACAGCCGAATCTCTCAAATCATGCGCATCAATGAGCTACACTGCAGTGCTAAGCCTGTGTATGGCCGTGAGGTGCTGGACTTTCTAACCTTCCTCCCAGGCACTTGTCCATCTCCGCCACGTCCCGTTATGAACAACTGGAGTTACTCAGGTTATAGCTCCTGCCTCACTGCACAATCACACCATACCAGTAGCTTCCTGGAAAAGAGCCACGCCCTGAAGGAAGCCATCCACTACTCAGAGGAGAGGCTTCAACTTCTCTCTGATGTCATAGACAGGTAAAGCTTAAACTTTAATTTAAAATCGCAGCTGAAAATAATAGTGTGTCACACTTAAATGCATGCTCTCGTTCCACAGGTTCACTTTTGTCATTCCTCCAGTGGAAGCAAAGCCTATTACCATGCACACCTGCCATCCACCTCCCTCCCTCAGACACCAGCAAGGCCATTTATCCTCTGTTCTGTCTTCCCATCTCTCCCCGCATACACACACGCTCCATCGCATCCAGTGTAACATGAGGACACATTTCCCTGACTTGAGGCTTATTCAGTATGATTGTGGTAAGTACTGTAATCCCAGTGCAGTGTGCATCTAGGGATTTCATTCTTATTATATTTACCATGTTAATACATCATAAACAATTATGTAGTACCAAAAACACTAAATAATAAATAGAGGAGACCATTTTATGGCTGTTTATCTGTGTGCAGGTAAGCTGCAGACACTCCACCTCCTGCTTAGAAAGTTGAAGGCAGAAACGCACAGAGTCCTCATTTTCACTCAGATGACACGTATGCTGGATATACTTGAGCAGTTCCTCAACTACCATGGGCACATCTACCTGCGGTTGGATGGAAGTACACGTGTAGAACAAAGACAGGTAAAATACTAGTCCCAGTACTCTAGTGAAATCCAGTAAAATTATGTTTTTGTATCTCAGATGTGACATCATTGGAATGTTTGTCTACTTTTCAGGCTCTGATGGAGCGCTTCAATGCAGACCGTCGCATATTCTGCTTCATCCTGTCCACCCGCAGTGGAGGTGTTGGTGTTAACCTGACTGGGGCTGATACAGTGGTGTTCTATGACAGTGATTGGAACCCAACCATGGATGCCCAAGCTCAGGACCGGTGCCACAGAATTGGACAGACGAGAGATGTTCACATCTATAGGTAAAGAAAAAATGAAACACTTTTTTTTTTTTTACATTTACGATCAATTATTGTTACTTTTTTAAATAAATGCTTGATATTATACCGATAATGGGAGCACATTGACATTTAAAATATTTGTTTAGGCTAATCAGTGAACGCACAGTTGAAGAAAATATTTTAAAAAAAGCCAATCAAAAGAGGATGTTGGGAGATATGGCAATTGAAGGTGGAAACTTTACAACTGCCTTTTTCAAGCAGGTATTGCTTATTTTGAAAAAAAATTTATTGTAAAATCTTAGCCTGAATTAAATTATGGAAGGATTGATTCCCCCATTGTTTCGTTCCAACAGCAAACTATAAGGGAGTTGTTTGATGTGTCAGAGGGAGAGAAGAAAGAGGCTGAATTGAGTGCGCCTCAGTCAGATGATGATGAGTCCATAAATAAACAACAAACCACTATTTTGGAACAGGTAATTTTGAATATATCCATTTGGAGTATTGCATGTGTCCATTTGTTTGCAAGGAATTTGTTCCATTTGTTACAAACCACTGAAAATTTTATTTCAATGTGTTCTTAAAACTAGGCCCTGTGTCGTGCTGAGGATGAAGAGGATATAGTGGCTGCATCTCAAGCCAAGGCTGAGCAGGTGGCTGAGCTTGCAGAGTTTAATGAAAATATCCCTCTGGATGATGGTGACAGCAGAGACCAGGAAGAGGAAGAGCTCTCCAAGGCTGAGCAGGAAATTGTTGCCCTAGTTGAACAGGTAGTCATTGTATTTATGCTTGTCTTTATAGAATGTTTAGAATGTTATTTTTCAGTCGATGCATCACTTAAACCTTTTTTTTAAATCATAATGTACCATTTTTCACTACATTTCAATTGTCCCTGTTCTTAACAGCTCACTCCCATAGAGCGATATGCTATGAATTTCCTTGAGGCTTCCCTTGAAGATATTTGCAAAGAGGAGCTGAAGCAGGCAGAGGTAACCATTAAACCAGTAACCAAGCTTTGATTATTTTCTGGTAGAATAAACCTTTAGCAGTTATACCCACAACATCTCTTATGACGTTACAGGAGCAGGTTGAGGCTGCAAGGAAAGGGTTGGATCAGGCAAAGGAAGAAGGTTTGAAACTGCATCAGTCATCCGACAGTGACAAAGAGGATTCCATACCTCCCAATACTGAGGAGCCTACACTAACCCGTCGCCCTCGCAAACACAAAGAGAAAGGTGCTCCTTCTACGAGGGTCAGTGGCAGGCTCAGAGGGACACCTGCTGACAATATATCCCTAACCCAGCGATCCCCAGAGAGAGGCAGGCGGGGGGCATGGATGAACTCTGAATGCAGTATGAGCCAAACCCCTGGGTCAACGCAAAAGTCGCCCCAACACAAAGATGTGCCTGAGAAGCTTCACAGTGGTCCAAAAGGGCGAGGGACAACCAAAGAATCCGTGTCCCTCACATCATCAGAAAACCAGACAATTCAAACCAACCCACAGCTCTCAGATTCAACAACTTTGTCCCCTGTTATGCGGGGTTCAGACACAAAAATTAGATATGTGCCATCCCCTCACCACCAGCCCATCTCCCCATCAAGCTCTGTGCCTTCAGCTGCTGCATCTCCCGCAATGGACATAAACTCTAGTGGCCATCAGTCCTCCTCCTCTACTGCATGCAGAGAGGACAATGAAGAGCAGGGGGGAGAGGCACTGTCTGAAAATATACAGTGTAGCAGGAGAGATAGGAAAACCTCTGTGTCATCAGACTCCATCTTTTCTCCTGAACATCGCTCTGAACAGGATGGTCAGCTCCCTCTTTCTCCTACTCTGGCATCACCTAACTCTCGCTCACCACGAAAGCGGCAGTCAGCTGAAAGGGAAATCCTCAAAGGGCTTCCAGAAGATTCTCCATCAGCCAAGGTCCTTCGAAAGCTTCCAGGTCGTCTGGTCACAGTGGTGGAGGAGAAAGAGCCCAAACGGAGACGGAGGGGCTTGAGTGGAAGTGGAGGAGCACACACTGAGGGTTCATCAGAGGAAACTGAACACGCTGAGCCAGTTCCAGACCCAGGCTCTCAACTGTCTGATGGAGGAAGTCAAACTCTTAAAGACTCTCCTCCCAAAGCAGTGCCCACATCCTTAGCTTCTTCCCCACCACCACCAACACAAGAGCAGGATCAGGCCTCCTCTCCATTACATAGTAGCCCAGGGAGAGGGCACCACCCCTGTTCCCCAACACACCATTCCCCAGATATGCCTGTCCTACGAAACTTACCAGTACGTCGAAGGCTTGAGACAGAGTCTCGAATGGCTGCACAGTTAGGAGAGCAATTTGTAGGAAGAGGTAGAGGGGTGGATCGGAGATCTGCTTTATCACCAAAGAAACCAGAATCGAATTTGGACAAGGATAGTACTGCTCCAAATGACTCAATGAAGCGCAAGAGGGGCAGACCGCCTAAAACACCTCCACGGGCACTAGAGCTACCAGAAGACAAGACACCAGTAACCCAGAAAACAAGTCCAGAGCGGAGTTCCTCTCACTCACCAAAACGGAAAAGAGGTCGTCCCCGTAAAGATTCCACCACAACTACCAGCTCATCCCCATCTTCTCCTTCTACATGTGCTCCTTCCTCCCATGAGCCTAATTTGTCAAGGTCCAATATTATGCCCGTGACTTTGCCTGCTGTCAGTAATACTTCACCAATAAGCTCTCCACTCAACCCCACTTCACCCTCAAATGCTGCTGAAGTATCGTCATCTCCTAAACCAGATTCTGAAACAAAGCAAAAAACGACATCTGTTTTACTGTCCTCTATGCATACAGACTCACAAAATATGTCATTGTCTACATCAGAACTTGGTGACTCACATGGTGAAACTCACACCAGTCTGAACCCCCTAATTGCATGCATTGACTCTGACACCAATACACTTGAAACTTTATCACACAACACTTCTGCAGCAGCAACCTCTCAGACTTGTACAGCTTCTTCCCCTACACTACATCCTCCAAGTCCTATCAGAGAGCCTCCCATTTGTAATGTCTCCATCCATGAAGAGGAACTTGCCTATACACCTGTGTTTTTTGAGACCAGTGAAATCACACCATCTTCACAACCTTCAAATGTCTCGGTGACTGCTGTAGAAACCAAGAAAGATTCACTCACAGAAAAAGATAATTTGCAGTACTCAAATACATTAACTCAAGTCACTTCACAACTCATACAAAGACCCAGTACAACTGAAGACTCTCCACAAACTTCTGTAGAACACATGTGCAATATAACTGCATCTTTTACTCCCACTCATCAGTCATCCACCCAGCCTTCTCCTTCACCTGCTTTGACTTCTGAGATTAAGCAAGAATCATCTTCATCTAAATCAGAGGTACCAGAACCTTCTGTGACACTGACTGTGTCAACAGTCCAACAATCCACACCTACATCTGATCAAACTTCTGTTCATCCCTCACAACCTCAAACTACAGACATTGAAGCAGCAACAGATTCAGCACTTGTATCTCACAAAATGTCTTCAGGGTCTTCACAATCTCCGTCCATCACTGATCAGATGACAACAGATTATTTTTCCACTTCCAATACAGATGCAGATTCTTCTCAGTCCACAAACATGCCAGTGGAGACCATGGCTGATAATCATGAAGGCCAACATTCACCCAAGGAGGAGGTTGTAACTGAGGAAGAGGTTGTGACTGAGGATACAGAGAAAATAGAAATAGACGGTCTTGCGGAGGAAAATGTAAGAGAAAAAGACAGCATCTTATCTCAGCTAAAAAGAAGGAAATTGGATAGTTTGCCAAAGGAACAGACACCTGGTGCCTCAGGAGTTGCCTCATCAAATTCAGATATCGAGTACCATGATGACCCTAAGAGTGATGAACCTGATAAGCCATCAGAAGGGGAGTCAAGAGAGGAGATAGAGACCAGAACTTCTGCCAAAAAACGAATCATCAGTAGGCAAAGCAGCCAGGAGTCAGTCCGTTCCTCTTCCCCATCTTCTGTATCCTCCTGTGGTACAAGATCATCCCAGTCCAAAAAGGCTGGAGAGAATAGGAGGCATGCAAAAAGGAAACGGGAAGATATAAAGTCTGAAAAAGAGAAAACCGAAGAAGAGTCTGACAAACACCAGTCCAACTCTTCCTCATCTTCAGACTCTGAGGACTCTAACAGCATAACAAGATGTTTGACCAGATCAACTCAAAAGAAGTTGAAGAAAGATGGCATGATTGCTAAAAATGATGAGAGCAGTAAGAGGCAAAGGGCAAGGTCAGACAAGAAGGGTAAAACCACCAATACCACAGAAGGGGAGTCCAGTGGAGAAACGTGTTCAAAAGTAACCCGGAAATCTGCAGGCCCACAACCCAATACTTTAGCCTCCCCTGAACCTGAGGTACTGGGCAAACGCTGCTCAGCCCTTAATGCTGCCGCCAAGCTCTTGGCAATGAGGGGAAGAGGACCAGACACACCCAGTCCCAGAAGTAAGACAGCAGCACAACAAAGCAAACCGCTGTCCTCTGAAAAAAAACGTAAACCCAAGGGGAAAACAGGACAGGACTCTCCCAAGATGTCTAACAGTAAAGCAGGGAGTGGCAGGCAAACCCCCAATCAGTCAACTGAATCACCACAGTCCTCTTCTTCTGCTCGATCAACTCGGCAGCGACCGGGCAGCCTGGTTCCCCCCTTGGAAACAGAAAGGGTTAAAAAAGAAGAAAAGAAAAAGGCATCTGATCAGAAGGAAGAAGGCGAAGATGAAAACAGAGAGACCAGGTCTTCAGGAGGTCATAGTGCCTGCAGTAGTATAAGCAGCGAAAGAGGAGCAGGCAGCAGTAGAAGTCGGAGTAGCAGCAACAGCAGCCAGCGCACCCACAGTTTGAGCTCACAGAGTACAGAGCCCACCCGCTCCTGTTCCAGGGCAGCATCCTCTTGTAGTGATACAGAGAGAGGCAAAAGTATTCAGCGTAAGCGTGATGGAGGTGGAGGCAGGGAAAGCAGGACAGAGAAGAGGTCCCAAAAGCAGGACAAACCTGAACTGAGTGCTGGATCCAGCGACGGGACTCCAGACAGGGTTCTTAGGAGCGTAGCTGCATTGGCAGCCGCTCAGGCACGTACTCCAGCTAGCAACACACGTTCTTCGTCCACCCAAAACCGGCACTCCAAGACGTGATAGAGAGCAGAAAAGTTATCTTTAGGTTTCAACAAGGAGTGACACAACAACTTCAGCGAGAAGCGAATGCAGGGGTTTTTTTTTTTTTTTTTGGGAGGAAAGTGGATCCGTTTCATTTAAAGGCCATGGTTTAGCTGAATGAGAGAAGACGAGAGGAGAGAGATCTGTTGCACATTGTGATTAGATCTGACCTCGCCTTTGCCCCCTCCGCTATCTTAAGTCAAGCCATTTATAATGTGGAAAGGGTCTTTAGATGCAGGACAATGATGAAGATTTGGTCACCTATTTAAAAATGTCCTAATAATTTGAGCTAAACCCTGGAAAATATTTTACCCTTCCACAAAGACTTTGGAACTTCAAAGTAGCTGGGCAAGAGGCAAGATTTATTATTTGTTCACACTATGTACTGTAATCATAAAGACTGGAAATACTATGTAAAGTATGTGTTAAAAGATTGGTCGCATAGATTGTACTCTTTTTACAGAGTTTACTAGTGCTGCAAATGGTATTGATGAGGAAGACATTCATTAATGCTACATTGAAATGATTTAGTGGGGATTGTACAATTGTAAAGTTTTTAGACTGTTGCATTCTGGATAATGTTTGTCAGCTGTTTTGACTATTGTTTGTTTCAAGTCAGTTGATAAATTACGAAAATATCTTCTATATCTTCCAGGGTATGAAGAAGAGGGCAGGTCTAAAAAAAAATATTATCTTTTTCGTTTGGTTTTGTTTTGATTTGTTTTTTTCTCTGCACTATGCTGGAGTTACTATTTGCTTAGATCACCTGTCTTGTGTAATGTTTCAGTCCATTACTTTTAAATTCTGCTGCTGCCTGCTTTCCCCATTTGCACATCTGAAATCTCCCAGACATTGGAGGATTGCATTGTGGTTTAAGATTTTTTTCTTCTTCTTCTTCGAAACATTGACTTGTCAGTACATCTTTACTGGTACCTCACTGCATTTTGTGAGCTCTAAAGTAAGTGTATCTCTTGAGCTTGTGATAAATCTTGAAATTTGCTTGTCATTTGCTTTATAGCAGTACAGAAATGGGAGACAACATCTTGCTATTTTTCTTCTCTTTCCCAAAGTGTTAGTCATTATGATCATCTTTACACATTAATTGTATTCACAAACAGAATCTAAATGAGTTTGATAAAATGAGTGCCTGTTGATCCATACAAGGGATCCATGTTAAAGTATAGAAGTTTGGTCATCTATAGTGCTTTGAGTGTAATAAGCTCTTCCACCCTTCATTGTAACAACACCATTATGTGCAACCAAAACTGAAATCTCCAGTGAAATTTGCTACTGTCAGCTACTTTTATTTCTGGGGTATTTGTCCTTTTTATGAATGGACCGATGCTGGGTGGGTAGGAAACACCTGAAAGAAATTAAGATAAATATCTTATTTTTTTGCAGAACATTGGCAGTCAAGTAAGTTGTAAGATAGCTTTCTTTGCCCTTTTTGGACAGAAAGATGGGGTATTTAGTAAAATATGGTGATGGTCTTATTTTCATTTTGATTTGTCTTTTCTAATTTGTTACATTCCTTATGTTCCCTTGTAATTCCACGTTGTTTTACTTGAAAGATTGAAACAAAAATGTAAGTTGAATAAAAAGACCAAAAATACACGTCTTCGTACTAAATTACTTGAAGAACGAGTTTCTTTATCAACATTGAATGGATCCTTTACAATACATGCAAACTTGTTGTGTCCCTTGTTGTGATTGTAAAAGTGCGGAATTGGCTCTCGGTAGATTGAGTTAACGTCCCGCAAGCCAGTTTGCCACTTTTAATCTGCGAGCTCCTATTCAAACCTCTTTTACGTTTTTATGGTAACGGTTCATTCAGTATCAACAAGACTGGCACAGGATTGATGATCCAAAAAAATCATTTTGGCATTACCAGAGTGAGAACCAGTAAGAGATCAAGCATTGCAAACGTGAAGTGAGAATTTGTACGGCTCTGTGTTCCCCTGACCTCGTGCTCTCATTTCGTTTTCAGAGCACTTGGCAACATTGTAAACATGAGAAAACCCGCTAACATTTCCTCCTAATCGGCCGTGAAAATCCGTGATCCTGCCCCCCGCTGAAACCACTGCTTTTTTAACAAGGACCGCGACAGGTGTGTACATTAATTCTACTAGACACATTGAGCTTATTCGCTGGATTTATTTAAGATTATTAGCCTGCTAGCGGGTTAACCTGCTTTTGAAACGCGTTCTGTTGCCATGGCAATTGTACAGGGAAAGTGCACTGACTTGCAACGCAAGGGAGTCAAGTGCGCCATTATTTTGGTTCAGCCTGGATTTCAACACGGCAAAAAGGTAGCTAAAAAAAACACGAGTAATTAGATAATTATTAAAAGAATAAAACATGTTCCAAAAATATCTATAATTTGTTTTAAAGTGCCTTAGTTGCACTATAATTACAATGTGAGTGTTAGGTCAATGTCACGGTATATTTCAGGGTGGACTGGAGAAAAAAAGTTTGTTTTCTGCTCTCTGTTATTCATCTGATAATCCACATTTTTATCTTTTCTACTTTGTTTTTAATGATTGAGGATTTTGATATATTTAAGAAACTCCTAAAATTAAAGAGTTTGAATGGACGTCCTTATTATTATAATTCGTGTTGCATTGTTGCAGAGCCCAGTGTAGTGTTACCAACAACTTCTTTATATATATATATGCTTGTTTGTTCCACCAACCAACCACTTTTCTCATCACGTTTGACAAGTAGGGATTGTCTTTCTTCTCTGATTCTTGCTCGCCTCCTGGCCTTCATTTTCATGTTCATGTATCAGGTTTAGCTGCTAAATTACTAAATGTGAATGTAATGTAAATGGTTAAATACTAAAAATATGGGTTAGTTGAAGTATTAAGTGACAAAACCTCAATCATGTTGTTGACAGGTGGGGTATTCATTTGTGGAGAGAAACGGGGACAGAAACATGATGCTAAGCCTTAACATTTTGCCCTTTACATGCGCACACTACAGATAGGCCTGATTGAGTTTCAAATTAGGGATGTGACATCACGTAGCAATATTAGATCTTTCAGCTCATAAGTTCTTGAATAGGTGTTTCACTAAATCTAGAAGTTTCTCATCCCTCGCTCGGTCCTCATCAAACTTTTATGTTTGTTCTCAGAATGGGGACACCGGCGGAGCACTCAGTGAGTGAAACATGCAAGTGTGAGCCTGATCCAGGGGTGGAGGGAGAAGGCTGGGGAAGTGACTCTCATGCAGAGCCCTGTAACACACCAGTTCCTCTGCCTGCAGCGAACAAGAAGAAAAAGAGAAAGAAGAAGTAAGCCATTTCTATGTTATGGTATTCATATACACTACCATTCAAAAGTTTGTGGGCGGTAAAATTTGGAAAATATTTTTGAAATTTGTCTCTTATGCTCATCAAGGTTGCATTTATTTGATCAAAAATACAGTAAAAATAGTAATACTGTGGAATATTAAGTCACATACAGACTATAATAATACAGTCGCATAATCCTTCAGAAATCATTCTAATATGCTGATTTGGTACTCCAGAAGCATTTCTTATTATTGTAAATGTTGAAAACTTAAGGTGGGGTATTCATTTGTGGAGAGAAACGGGGACGGAAACATGATGCTAAGCCTTAACATTTTGCCCTTTACATGCGCACACTACAGATAGGCCTGATTGAGTTTCAAATTAGGGATGTGACATCACGTAGCAATATTAGATCTTTCAGCTCATAAGTTCTTGAATAGGTGTTTCACTAAATCTAGAAGTTTCTCATCCCTGGCTCGGTCCTCATCAAACTTTTATGTTTGTTCTCAGAATGGGGACACCGGCGGAGCACTCAGTGAGTGAAACATGCAGGTGTGAGCCTGATCCAGGGGTGGAGGGAGAAGGCTGGGGAAGTGACTCTCATGCAGAGCCCTGTAACACACCAGTTCCTCTGCCTGCAGCGAACAAGAAGAAAAAGAGAAAGAAGAAGTAAGCCATTTCTATGTTATGGTATTCATATACACTACCATTCAAAAGTTTGTGGGCGGTAAAATTTGGAAAATATTTTTGAAATTTGTCTCTTATGCTCATCAAGGTTGCATTTATTTGATCAAAAATACAGTAAAAATAGTAATACTGTGGAATATTAAGTCACATACAGACTATAATAATACAGTCGCATAATCCTTCAGAAATCATTCTAATATGCTGATTTGGTACTCCAGAAGCATTTCTTATTATTGTAAATGTTGAAAACTTATATATATATATATATATATATATATAAATTAAACGGAGATACATTTTTTTCACGATTTTTTGATGAATAGAAAGTTAAAAATTGCATTTAATTTATCTGAAATTGAAATCCTTTAGTAATTCATTATATATTCATAATCTTTACTGTAATTTTTGATCCATTTAATTTATTCTTGGTGAATAAAATGATTAATTTCCTGGGGGGAAAAAACTTTTGAACAGTCATGTACAGTGTTGGGGGTAACGCATTACAAGTAACGCGAGTTACGTAATCAGATTACTTTTTAGATTAGCTCTCATGTCCCCATGTTGAGAGAAATCAGAAGATGTTATTGTAGTTCTAAAATAAATATGAATATGCATTAATTCATCTCGCTCACAAAAACACAGATTCAGAATCCCTGAAAATGAATAAAAATAATGCAACTCAGAATATGACGCGAACCTGCAATAATTAAATGTTAAACAACACATATGCTTTATGTATTTAATCCCATTCTGTCTTTGCTTCTGACCTTCGATGATCCAGTTCAACCGTACTAATAAGCAAAAATTACTCTAGACAAACATTTTTGTCTTTTTTTTTATTGCTGAAGTGTGTTGAAGTTTCTTCTTCTGCATTCTACTGTACAGACTTAAATGTACTTTCCCTTCAGCCTGAGGCTTATTAATTTCACTTTTGGTGTGAAAAGCTTTTATATTTGCCAAAAATATAACTTTTTTATTTTAAAAATAAACAAGCAAACCCTGTCCAGATTTAAAAAGTAACGCAAAAGTAACATATTACTTTCCATAAAAAGTAACTAAGTAACGTAATATTGTAATGCATTACTTTTAAAAGTAACTTTCCCCAACACTGGTCATGAATATAATTAAATATTTCTGTAATGTCACAATAAGGCTCAATTCGTTAACATTAGTTAATACAATAATGAACAATACTTTTACAACATTTATTAATTTAGGTTAATGATCATTTCAACATTTTTAACATTTCAAGTTATATAAAGTAACATTGGCAAAAGTATTACGACCGCGACTCTGAATGAAGGAATGAATTAATCAATAATGTGTAATGAAAAAACATATATTAACAATGAGCAGTAGCAGTTTAATAAATTAATTTACATTAATAAAGTAAAAATGTTGTCGGATTAATAAGCAGGTTAATAAATACACTAAAAATCATCGGTTAGATAGTTAGATGAATTAGAAGGTACAGAATTTTTGCCATTAAACAAAAACTGTTTGATAACAAGAGAGCTTTTAGAACAATGCACAGGTCTGTCTCTTTGTCCTCTTCCTCTTTTCCAGATGACTGTGGATAAATCTCACCAACTGCAAATATGAGAGTGGTACGTTTTGGCTCTGTGATTTTAACTCCAAACGTTTGTGGATATAGTCTCAAAATGAACTGTAATATTAAAGCTTTTACTAAACATTGTTAATGCAATGGCATGTTGTGTTTTTTTAAGTGCGTCGTGCTGCTAACAGATACGGGCTACGAGAGGCTGCAGAAGGAGAAGACTGGACCCTGTTTTGGACCGACTGCTCTGTCTCACTAGACAGGGTCATGGATATGAAACGTTACCAGGTGTTTGCTGCCAGAAGTCATTCTTCTCGTTTAGTGTCCTGTTCAGTTTCACTCGCTCCCCCTTGGTTAACAAGATGCTTAAATTTCCCCCTCACAGAAAATCAACCATTTTCCTGGCATGAATGAAATCTGCAGGAAGGACTTGCTAGCACGCAATATGAACCGTATGCTGAAACTCTTCCCGAAGGAGTACAACATCTTTCCTCGCACATGGTGCCTCCCCGCAGAGTGAGTCGATTCAAGTTCAATCAGACAATCTAGTTACAATCTTTCAATGAGCTGAAAAATAACATTTTCATCTTTTTACCTTTTCAATGTGCTTTAGTTATAGTGACTTCCAAGCCTACACAAGAGCCAAAAAGCACAAAACGTATATCTGCAAGCCAGACTCAGGTTGCCAAGGTCGTGGTATCTATCTTAGCAAGTCCAATAAAGATATTCGGCCAGGAGAACACATGATTTGCCAGGTGTACATATCCAAGGTAACACAATATTCATAAAGCCATGTCACAGCTACGACAGGAAGCACTGGTGTCATAATTCTATTATCTAAGTAGATTCAAAAATAATCAAAGATAACATGTTTTAATTCATTTATTTTATTTGAATTCATCTTTGTTTCTGCAGCCGTTCATCATCGATGGGTTCAAGTTTGACCTGCGCATTTATGTATTAGTGACCAGCTGCGACCCCTTCCGTATCTTCATGTACAACGAGGGACTAGTCCGTTTCTGCACCACTCAATATACTGAGCCCACTGGCATCAATTTGGTGAGGGGCTCTAATAACAGTAAATGTACAAACTTGTAAATGTTGTGTTTTAGTAGTAATTCATATTGTTAAAAATCTACGAAAATTGCTTGTAATGAAATATTGACTTGCGATCATTTACATTTCTTTATGCAACTCTGCAGGAAGATGTTTGCATGCACTTAACTAACTATGCCATCAACAAGCATAGTGAAAACTTTGTACGTGATGAAGATACGGGCAGCAAACGGTAATCTAGATGTTCTCGCAGATTGTGATTTTCAGCTATTTTTCTTTAAAACTGCACAGAAAAACTTTTTTCAATTACGTCCTCATAGGAAACTCTCCAGCTTCAAGAAGCACATGGAAGCCATGAGCTGTGATACTGAGAAGATGTGGACAGACATTGAGGATGTCATCATTAAGACCCTAATATCAGCCCACCCCATTCTCAAACACAACTACCACACCTGCTTCCCCAATCATGCATCTGGAAGTGCCTGCTTTGAGATCTTGGGATTTGATGTGTTACTGGACCGTCGACTTAAACCTTGGCTTCTTGAGGTATGGGTTCCTTTTGAGGCTTTGTATTCAAGGCTAAGATCACCATTCTTGAGACGTTTTGTTGTAACAAAAGCTGTGTGAATTGCTTTCATTCTAGCTGTATGCAACCTTTTAAACTGTGTGTTTAGGTCAACCACTCCCCCAGCTTCACCACAGACTCCCGTTTGGACCGGGAGGTGAAGGACAGCCTGCTTTATGACACTTTGGTGCTGATTAACCTGGGGGCCTGTGACCGCAGGAAGATCACAGAGGAAGAGAAGCGCCGGGTAAAGGAGAGACTCCAGCAGAACCGCTCTAGAGAGGCCAGGTACCACAAAAACCACAGCTGCACTAGTTTATGAAAGCTCATTTCCACCACGGAAACATGTCATTAAACAGAATTACTAGTTTATAACACAATTCTGAACTTATTTCTCGCAATTCAGAGTTTGTAACTTACTTTTTTTTTTAAACTTAACATCTCGTAAGCCAACCTTATAGAGAATTTGGAGAATGGATGGATCTCGCAATTCAAACTTTTTTTTTTCTTAATTTCAAGTTTATATCTTGTAATTCTGATGTTTTTCTCTGAATATTGAGTTATCTTCTCGCAATACTTTTTTCTTCTGAAGTCTGTATCCCTCGTAAGCCAACCTTATAGAGAATTTGGAGAATGGATGGATCTCGCAATTCAAACTTTTTTTTTTTCTTAATTTCAAGTTTATATCTCGTAATTCTGATGTTTTTCTCTGAATATTGAGTTATCTTCTCGCAATACTTTTTTCTTCTGAAGTCTGTATCACTAAATGCATAATCCATTCAAGAACATTTTTGGGACAGAGTAGTGAGGTGTAAATTCAGAATTCCAAGAAAATGTCCAAATTGCTTATATAATTGTTTATATCTATAAACCCACAATTCTGAGAAAAAACATCTACACTGTGAGATGTTAACATAAAATTGAGATTAAAAAAATGTTGTGATATAAAAAGTCGCAATTACCCTTTTTTCATGGCAGAAATTGGCTTCCTTACTATTTATATAATGACTGTGCACTAACCTACATCTTACATAAACTTCCATGTGCGTTTCGCATCACAAGGAATGAGGAGCTTCGTCAGTCACAGGCTGCTAGTGTGGTGCAGATGGAGAAATATGAAGCAAAACATATGGGTGGATTCCGGCGGATCTTCCCTCGGGAAGGAGGGGAGAAATATGAAAAGTATTTTCAACACAGCAGCTCTCTCTTCCAGGAGACTGCAGCCTCCAAAGCCAGGGAGGAGTGTGCCAGGTGTGCAAATACTGCTTGATGTTTTGCAGAGATGCATCAAGCTAATTTCAAACAACAGCAGAAGAATTTTTTTTTAATTAAAAACGTGTGTATCTGTAGGCAGCAGCTCCAGGAGTTGCGTCTGAAGCAGGAGCAGAAAGAACGGGAAAAGAAGGGATCACGTAAGCAGGATCTTCAAGGTGAATCTGCAGGAGAAAGAGCAAAACCAAGAAGAATTCAGCCCCAGCACCAAAACCCTAATTCAGTGAGTCATTCTCTTTAATGTTGCATTTATATATGCTCTTATAATAAGGGTTTGCATTGTGTATTGCAACATTCAGTTCCTCTGACCTACCACTAGAGGGACCCTGGTGTCTATATTTGAACTCATGAATAACTAATGAATGCCATGTGGTGGGATCTGTTTCTTTAGCTGCCAGCTATGCTAGAGCAGACCACCTTGAGGGGAGAGACACCTGTTGCTCTTGACCTAATAGAGGAAGAGGAGGCAGAGAGAGTCAGTGAACTTCACCAGCGAGAGATTCTGCTGCTAAACATGGGTGTGGTGAACCAAGTGCGCCAGCTACTTCAAAGTGCCAATCATCTTACTGAACTAATCAACCACTCGCATGAACAAACCAGCTTTCCCTCACACTGCAGACACGACCACAAAGTATGTGAGCAAAGAAATCCTGTATTAAAAAAGGGGTGGTTCACCCAAAACAAAACAAAAAAATGCTGTCATTACTTACTACAAACCTGTATAATTTTCCTTTTTGAAACCCAAAAGAAGATATTTTGAAAAATTTCTTTTTTTTGTCAAATGAATGTCAATGGAGTCCAATGCATTGCTATTTAATTATTATTAGTATTTTGAAGTAGTTTTTAACTTTTCTGTCTTCAGTTTAATTTTAGTTTAGGTTTTAGTCATGTTTAATGTGCTTTTGTCATTTTTATCAGATTTTGTTTTTTCAGATGTTTCTATTTAGCTTTATTTTTTATTTCAGTTTTGGTCATTTTGCTACTTAAACTTTATTTTTTCAATTAAAATTTTGGATTTTCATTTCTTTTTTTTTTTCCGTTTCAGTTTTTCATAATGATATTTTCTTTTATTTCAATTACCAAACACAATTTTAATGGTTTTAGATTTAGTTAACAGTAACAGCATTTTGTTGCAAACAACCATTGACTTTTATTGTATGCACAAAAACAGCTAAAACATTCTTCAAAATATTTTGTGTTCTGCAGAAAAAAAGTAAACAGATTCTCCTCTCTTACTGCACAATATTCTAAACTGCCTTAATATAAAATGGTTCCTACTTTCTCTATCCAGCTGGACTCCATTGCAGAGATTTCTTACAGGCAGAAGGACCTCTGCACTATGATGCATCAGCAGGTGTCTACAAAAGCCAAGCCCTGCATGCATAATATACATTCCCAGCCGCTGCAAAGCCGAAAGACATGGCCCTCTCTTGAACACGGTCTGCTACAGCCAGTCCAGACTGAACCGGGAGGTCTGAAACACTGTGAGGTGGAAGATATGGCTTCTGCTGATCTAATGAAAGCTACTAGTGCTCAGCGGATACCTTTGACAAGTAATGAACTTTTTGAATAGTTTTTTGCCTCATATCATAAAAATAGAAAAGCAATTATTCATAGAAAATAATGCACCTATATTCTTCCTCTGCTTCACAGTAAATGGGTCTTTTGCTTGGCATCATGGCAGCATGAGTTCCTCTTTGGCTGAGTCGAGAGCGAGAGCGTCAATGCTAGGAGTGCCTCCTCTCGTTCTAGGACGACCACAGGGTGCCACGGTGTTCCGTGACCCCAAATCTCTCTATGTCATTTCCACCCCTGCTCCTCTTGTCCCCAGGCCACACCTCTCCCATGCCCTTCGAAAGGCCCCTCGCAGAGTCCCACCGCATGACCCAGGACGGGTGCAAGCTCAACATAACCAAGTAATTCAATAAAATTAGTATGGAGAATACAGACTAAGGAAGGTGTTCAGATGTCAGTAATGAATCTGCAATAGAAGGTGAGATGGTCTGCATTCAACTGTCTTCCGTACTGAAAATGTGAACATTTTCTGTTTTCAGTAGAAAGCCATTTCTCTGTTTTGTCAACTTTAGTTCTGTAATTTGGTTACTCTTAGTCAGGAAACTTTACAACTTGACAATGAAGTATGCTGGTGCCTACTGTAGCTTCTAATGTTTTTTCTTGCTATGCATTCTTAGTTTGGAAGAAGCCATAAGAGAATGATTTTAATATAAATTAATGTGAATATGCTTTTATTTTACACAGCCTTTGTAAGCTATTTTCATGAATTTTCATGTCATACTGAGCCAATATAAATAAACATTTCAATAAAAAAAACAAATAGTATTTTGTTTATTAGTTCTAGCATGCCTAACACTTAATTGTGTGCTGCTAAACTGATTTGATAGATTTTATTATTATATATCACACTGTCTAAATAAATACAAAAATGGAATAAAGTGGAATTTTTTTGTCAGCAGGTAAATTGTACTTAATCTCCACTATGTTTTCCAAAAAAATTGTTATCCAAAGTGTGTGTGTAGGGTGGGGGGGGCTTAGATAAAAACCTTTGTATAGTATTAAAACCTTATATAATGTATTATATGCTGTAGATAAATATCCCCTCTGTACAGAGCTGGTGCATAAATCAGTCAGTCATGTTGAATTTATATCATCATAAATATACTATAATTTGTTGTGGTAATTCTATAGTTGCTGTGGTAATATAATAACTATAGTAATATAAACAAATTACCCAATACTGTACTGTTTTCTACAACTATAGGGTATATTATATTACAATACACTACAGTTTACTGTTGTAAAAACTAAAGTATTCTACAGTATTTATTACAGTTTATCAGTTCACTATAGTATGCTGTAGCATTCATTAACCAAGTGTTGTAAATATTATATATAATACATGTTGCTATAGTATGGTTCCAAAACACAATAGTAATTGCTATAAATTACTATAATATTTTTTTCATGTGGGGGGCAGTCATATAGAATTATGGGTAAGGGTAACATCACACCCTCCGTCGACTGTAGTGGAGACCGTGCATCAGATGAGCTACTTGTTCAATTAAAATATCAAACAAAAACATTTTACAACTTTAGCTGCAATCTATCCAAAATGTAAAAAAATAAAAATCTAATTAAATTATTTTTATTTCCTTAATCGCAGGCAAAAGCAAACTGGTTGCAGAAAACATCCGTGTGTAATATCTCATCGCTGAACACTCATGAATAGTTTTGCAACATGTTAACCTTATTTTAGAATTAGTTTGAAATTCATTTTTAAATGTTTACATTTAAATGTTCTGTCCTGTAGGATGCAAGCTTAGAATTATTCAGATATGAACAGTTGGCTTCAACGATCCACATACCAGATGAGTAAGTTTTAGAGGTTCAGTCTGATAGCCTGTACGCACCAAAAACATAATACTATTGCAATATAATATAACAAAAAAACACACATTATGAATGTATTTTTTGCGAATTAATGTATTAATAATACAAATAAAGAATAGGAATATATTTAAGAATATTAAAAATACATTATTTTACAAACAAAAGCCAACAGGTTATTTAACAATAATAATAATAATAAGTGGATGTTTTACAGAGAACTGCTGTGTATATGCAGAGGCAGCGACTGTCTTTTTGAGACAGGGGAGGCCTACGCTTAATTTCGCGTGGCTTGATGTAATAGTGCATAAAATGAAGGCAGTAAAATCTAATTAGTTGTTCCTCTGGTCGTAAAGTAAATGCGAAAAAATGAAAGCAACTGTGGTATGAAATGATCTTGCAGCTGTTCAGCACCGCGTTGTTTGCCTTTTCATTTTCTCCAGAAAATTACTCCCGTTTTACTACCTTTCTCCCCCATGCTGCTGCAAACAGAGAGAGAACACTCAGAGTAACTTCGTTTTTGCTTTTCGATAGTCCAAGCAAAAATGACATTTAAAACATTTATTTGTTGAATGTTTTTGTGCTCATGGATTCGTTAAGAGTATTGCATTGTCCTGTTCTAAACAGATTCTTTGTCGTGAGTGAATTCGAATGAACTTACAATGTTCACCACACGAGGGCGGTGTTACTCTAAAAGCAGACAGGACCGCGCGCATAGATGTCCTCAGTCTAACCTGAAAACAGATTCACACACGACTCGTTTACATGTGAACGGTAAAGGAAAAAGCTTGTAGCCTAAAATAATTACATAAAATTCCAAATATTAAAATGACCCCCTCTTTTATATTTTTCTGAAGTGAGGTAGCTACAAGTGTAATAGCCTAAACATAATGGGTGGTCTGTTCTTAGCTTCTCTGAGTTGACTGATAAAAATCCTTGCCATCTTGAATGATCCAGTCACTTGTATTGTACTTGATAGCGTTTTCTAAACAAAGAAGGCTATATAGCCTAATCGCAGTAGCCTACATTGCATTAGACTTAAAGACTGACGAATATCTTAATCATCAAACCATAAAGATGAATGTGATGACAAATATGGTATATTTCATCATACGATGGACCTGAATAAATCTATTTTTGTTGGCCCACTGGAAGCATTACGCTTGTCGTGTGTAGGCCTATATGCTATATGTGCTCTTGGCACTGAAATGGTTTACCAATAGCAGTCCTACTCCGCCTCCCCCTCTACCTCCCCAAGAACTCCCTCTCTCCCCTTTTACATCTCTCTTTTTCAGTTTCTCCTGTTCTTCCTATCGCAAGAACGCGCTTTGTCTGTTTGGAGATGTCGAGCGCACATCCAATGATATAAGGAATCAATAACTAACGCCCATATGAAATGCAACTCACTATCAAAGAGAGTAAAAACGGAAAGCTATTTATTGTTCGAGGACCATCACTAAGGAGTCATGTGGGTGCAGCTACGGATACATTTGTTTGCATGAATATTTACGACATTTTACGCGTATAATTTCCACCTGGATGAATTCTTCTTTTTTTTCATTGTAACAACAGGCCTGCATTTGCTCAATTAACATTATTCATCAAGAGACTGCCTGATCTCAATACAGTTGTCAAAGTTCCTTCTTCGGGGAGTTGATCTTGCAGGCAATGAGTTCTTACTTCGTCAATTCCCTCTTCACTAAATTTAAAGGAGGCGATTCTCTGCGCTCCAACTACTATGACTGCTCGGGGTACGCGCCGGATCTCGGAGGCAGACCATCTGTGCTGTACGGTCACAACTCTGGATCTGCGTTTCAGCACGCGGCTCAGTTCCCGGATTTCTACCACCACGGTGCATCATCCTTCTCCCACGCGACTTACCAACAGACCCCGTGCGCGGTAGCTTACCCTGGAGATGCCACAGGAAACATCTTGGGCCAGGACAGTTTACAGAGACAGTCGTTCTTCAGCGCACCAGAAGCGGATTTTACGCAGTTTGGGGATTGTAATTTAAAGGTCAGCAGTATCAGGGATGATTTGGAAAGTGCAGAACCGTGCACAGCGCAGCTCTTCCCATGGATGAGACCACAAGGTGAGATGAGTGAAGAGAAACACCTAGTCTGTTATAGTCCCACATAAAACGCTTTAGACAATGGTGGGCCTACTTATTACCCCCAATTAAACACTTTATGGCACCTATAGATTACTGAGGAATTAGCACCCTTAAAAAAAATCCAGATTGCTACGTAATGGCATGCAGTGTCTAGAAACTGTGAGGGTTTTATGACTTTGTTTTATTTATAGATGATATATGAGAAATCAAACACTATGTCACCGGAAATAACGCCTTTTTCCCCCACAGCTACCGGCCGGAGAAGGGGCAGGCAGACCTACAGCCGCTACCAGACTCTGGAGCTGGAGAAGGAGTTCCTGTTCAATCCTTACCTGACCCGCAAGCGGCGCATCGAAGTGTCTCACGCACTGGCCCTCACTGAGAGGCAGGTGAAGATCTGGTTTCAAAACAGGCGCATGAAGTGGAAAAAAGAACACAACAAAGACAAGTTTCCCTGCAGCAAAGCGGAACAAGAGCAAATGGAGAGGGAAGAGGGGAGCCAGGTATCAGAAAAACACACATCAGGAGAAGAGGACTCGGAGACTTCCAATAATTCTAAATAGTCTGCTGACTAATAAAAAAGAAACATCACTGCAATCGAGCAACTGCAATTTAAATAAAAGTCTGAGGTTCAAAGTGTCGTCTGTGGACACGCAAAGGCTATCAAATACAAAGCCAATCATATATTCCATTTACTGCAAACTTATAAGAAGTTCCTGTTTCCAAACGGTGATTATTTCCGCTTATCATGTTTTGCTGGATCAGTCTCAGTTTTGTAAGGTTTCACTGGTGTGTTTGTCCTCGAGTAGATTACTCTTGAGGTTACTGTTGCAGTGAGGGCATATGAGGCGAAGGCTATATGGTCTGCATGGCGTCAATTTCCTATCCAAATTAGTGGGAGTCACAATCCAAGATATGTTCTCTTCAGTAACTCTGTTATAGCCTATAAGATGGGGTGAGGAATCAGCATTAGTGAGTGCATTACTGTATCTCTTACTGTAAGAAAATGCACTTTTGTGATTGTTAATTACTGTTCAGAAATTATTATTCAGGTTTACAGATCTTCAACCGAACTACCTAATATCTGGGTCATTGCGTCAATCATTTTGTCAGTGTATCCATGCGTAATGCTTTCCTGAGAGGGATGGTACACGCACAATGTTATTCTTTAAAAAACATGCGGTGTAAAAATTTGATATTGCAGTTCCGTGAAGCACTGTTCTATTGTATTTTCTATTGTCTTTAACTGGAAGTGGTTCCTGAAAGAAGCCACAATAAAATGTAAGAAAAGAATCCCTTCGCCTTTGTTCATTTTCCTTTCACTGGATTGTCTCTTGTTTCCACAACACAAACACCCAAATCATTGTCACACTTTACAACCAAAGTGAACCAAAATAAAAGCCTCGATTGCACGGATAGTCTAATGTATTTCATTTGGAGATAGTTTTTCACATGTAATCCTCAAATAGAATTAGGCTACGTAAATTGTAAATGAATCATATAATAAAGTCAATTAAGTCCATTGTAAATCAGTCACATAAAAAATTGATTTAAATGAATCATAGGTCTATAAAAATAAAATTAAGTCGATTATATAAATTAAGTGAAATATATGAATATCACGATAATATCATAACAATTCCAAATATTAAAAAAGGACCTTATCTTTCACAGTCTCTCGTGTGAGATGCATTGCAATAAACATGGGTGGTCTATTTTCCCCATGTCGTCTGGTAAAAAGTTTCAAGCATCTGGAACTTAATATAGGCCTATTATAGTACCTAAAATGATAATGGTGAATTATGCTTAAAGCACATAATTAGAACCACAAGCACGCGATAATATTAATGAACAAATATCGAACATCTACCCTGTATAATTCTCTTCAAATGTACGTATCACGTATATATTGACAACAAAACGTCGACCAAAACCCTTTGACCCCAAGCCAAAAGTTCAATATGAGCACTTCGTTTCATGTAGGCAGTATACAGGCTTTTATTACTCTGGTTGGATTCCCGAGCAGTCTGGTCTCAATCTCTGTCTCGTCGTTTATGAACAGCAATTGTGGTACCTTTCTTTCAGAGCTTTTGGCTGTCTTCAGTCTATAGGATATTCATTGTCTGAGATTACATATTTGAAGAGACTGATACTCGGAGCTCTCCTCTGTGTACACCCTGGTCTATAAATATGGTGTAGCCTATAATTTACTTATATTTATAGTGTGGTTTGAAATATTCGTTGCATTTCTGTTAAATGCGTGCATGTAAATTTGTTGAAATAAAAAGATCAGCCTGGTGATTGTTTCCTTTCTCTCTTTATGGCCTAAAAAGGGACCTAAAATAAATATTTAATTTCTATATATATCTATCATTTCAAACCAAAGATATCAAGCTATGACAGCGTGGAAATTCAAAGTTGCCATTCTGAAGAAAGACTGAAAAAAGTATTTTGAGGTTCCCCCCTTAATTTAAAAGTAAAGGTAAATTTATAGCTCTAATTAAACTTAATGTAAGCATTTTATTATATTGTAGACCTATTATGTTAATATGATCGTTTTGCTGTAGAGGTAGCCAACACTACATTTCAGTACTTTTGCAAAATCCTATATTTGGGCTGCGTTTGTATTTGGTTAAAAGCGAACGGGTCATTGAACCGTGCACGACAAAAAACAGAGTCTGTGGTCTAAGCCGCATTATTAAACCTGTGCTAGAGACATAATTAAATAATTGGCATATGCATGTTGCATGTTATTTTTCAAAACATTGAATTCACTCAAAACATCAGAACATTAACAAATGTTTCATGTAAAATGTAGGCATATATGTCAATTAGCATTATTTTAATATGAAAACAACAATAGGCCTATGCTCTGGCAACGAGTAAAAGACACTGAACGCTGACAATTAGGTTCACTGGCGTTTTGCAGTCATATAATGCAATAACAAAATCTTGTTAACTTCCCAAGAACCATATCGCAACCCAAGAACCCCACAGAACAAAAATGGTTCTAAATAAAAGGGAACCATTAATGTTGCGAACTTTATTTTCTTTGTGTCCACAAAATATGAAACTCAAAAAGGGCTACGGATCAAGCAGGGCTCTTTATGTTGTTATACATCTTAGTTTTTTTATAATGCTTTAAAATGTATGTATTTTTCGTTGTCACAATAAGCAGGGCATGAAGACATCTTGAAACCACACATTTTTAAAAGCATTTATTTTAAGAAAAAGAATCAAACGGGTATTGAGGCCTGCTATGCAGAAGTTAGCATTTTCTTTAGGCTGCGGGTGTGGGCTCAGACAGACCTAATTAGCGCGACACATTGTTTATAGAATTTTCAAAAACGGAACCATTCCAAATATTATAATTCTATCAGACATTTTATGACGCTTTCATCCATTACGAAAAGCATATTTTTCACCTTTCTGAGATTATCTAGAATAGATCATAATCTAAAACAATTACGAAAAGCATAGTTCTAACGCTTCTGAGAATAGACCATAATCTAAAACAATCTCGTGTGAACAACTCTATATATAGTTGTAATGTAATCCTAAATTAACAGAAAAGCGAAATAAAAATTCCAAACCTATTATACCACAATTAGACATTTCATTTAAACTTCTGTGGGCAAATAGCGGCGTCTCATTTACGTGTTTAATATTATTTGAATGCTATAAATGACGATAATACTCTTGAAAGACTATAGCTATAATATAAAAAAATAGTTGTATATATTTGAATAAAATATTTTTCTATTTAAAATATACAGCTAACGAATAGGCGTAAATATGAAATGGTTTATGAATACGTCGTTTTATTAGGCTATATTTATATTCCATATAATTCATATAAATCTATACCATTTGAATTTCATTTTCTCTTATTTGTGTAAGGCAAGCTAAAGACTGTGTGAAATCACTCATTTCAAAACATAAAGATGCTTATGAAGATTAGATTCATTTAAGTTTTCAGTAGATAATAACGAAAACAATACTTTGTTACCCTAAATTAACAATGCATAACTAAAAAAAATAAAATAAAAAATACACTGGGTTATATAGGCTATATTTATGAGTAGCCGTCTATTAAACAAAACTGTAGCTTTCTTTACAAATTAAAAGTATGTTGAGTTGTAGACTATCCTAATAAAAACGAATTAACATTTAACCGAATATAGAGGGAGTGCGACGTAAAAAAAAAATTATATATATATATATATATATATGTTAGGCTACACTCTATTTTAATTTAGTTATAATCAAAACATGTTAACAACTAAGCTGTTAAGAAATAGAAATAATTCTGTATGTATACCTCGTATGCTGCTTTTAGGGCCTTTCTGGACAACATGCACTGGTGGGCTTCAAGAGCATGTCCTTCTCGAGGGTATCACCCACAGACCATGCTCGGTCACTTTTGGGTTATACTGTTTTATTGCCCCAATAAATGTCGGAAATAAGTGTTTGTTCGTAGATACAGGAAGCAATTCTTTCCTCCACGCATGTTTAGTGCTGTAAAAAGCTTTCACGTTCCATTTGTCTATTCTTCTCTTAAAGCTACCTTACAAAAGAACGCAAACCAGTGAGAAAATGGGAATGGTGCTCTTTTATATTAGTGTAATTGGTTTATTTCAGTTTTAGCCACAAATTGGTCAAAAGAGCCCCTTTTCTGTAAATGGTTCGTTTTTATATATTACACATTTTGTTCATGCGCCTGTTTAATTAAACATTGCAAAACCTTTGTGCAGCTTGACTATGAACTATATCTAAAATCGAAATCTAAAATTCCAGTAGCCTATAATAGACTTCTTCTTCGAGTAAAAAAATAATGCGATAGCTTATATTTCTGTGGTTGTTAATGAAGTGAAGGCGTGCTTTTTTCTCTTTTAACGAATAAAAATGGCGGCGACCGAGTTGCTGCTGAAGCAAAGCAATAAACTCACAGCTGTTTATGAAAATTTACAACTTTGTGATAGAACTTTATGTGTGGTTCTGCCAGTGGATTGGCTGACAGAGGTCACGTGAACAGCTCTCTGTGAACATGAACTTTTTATGATTTCCCAAGTGCCTATAATGCAGCATTCTTTTGGTCAGGGCGCAGAGTCAGTAGTACCTCTGTCCTTTATGTGTTTTACGTTTTGTTAAAGCAGAGGGAAAGACAAATTCTCCTGAGCTGGGCGAATGGTGTGCGTTAATATGGATGGAAAGCTCGACGTCACGCTAGTACGAAGCGTCTTTAGATTTTCACATCAGCGAAGAGTGCAAGGGTCAAAATTCACTGAGGACCTTAGTTCATTCTTCTCTAATTTGTCAAGTTTTAGCTATGTCTGTTTTACCAGTACATCCAATAATACGACGCGTGATCCTGGTTAATCGACGTTGGGATCATTCCAGTGAAGCGATGATGGACGGGGAAGGAAAAGGTAGGACTGGACCTATAGGCTTCTGTAGCCTACTCTACTTATCCCAGCGATAGCATGATGCAAAGCGTTAATATATAATAAAAACACATTCAAGGTTCAGCCAGAGTGGGTCTACAGTGAGCAAGTACTCGACAAATGCAAGTCTGTGAATGGTTAATGCTTTGGGTGTAATTTTATATGGTCTTTGCTAATTTTGCTTATTTTTTTTCTCTGCTCTTTTTGACCTTGGACTGAAACTGTATGATGTCCTTGTTAATAGGCTTTCTTTCTTTCTTTCTTTTAATCAACATAGCTAATACAATACTATATAAAACAGAAAGAAAGAACGAGCTGTTTTGTATTCATTTAGAAAGTAAGGAAAAACTAAAAACATACATAGCATTTACTTAATCAGACATTTATTGTTATTGTTATTATTATGATTATGACGACAAAAGAATGGCTGTTAAGAATATGAGGATGACCCAAGGGATAGGCCTAAACTCACAACAATAACGTCATCGTGTAGGCTACTTACCTAGCTGCAGCCCATCGATATTCAATTTCAGCCAGAGTGGGTCTACAATGAGCAAGTACTCGACAAATGCAAGTCTGTGAATGGTTAATGCTTTGGGTGTAATTTTATATGGTCTTTGCTAATTTTGCTTATTTTTTTTCTCTGCTCTTTTTGACCTTGGACTGAAACTGTATGATGTCCTTTTTAATAGGCTTTCTTTCTTTCTTTCTTTCTTTTAATCAACATAGCTAATACAATACTATATAAAACAGAAAGAAAGAACGAGCTGTTTTGTATTCATTTAGAAAGTAAGGAAAAACTAAAAACATACATAGCATTTACTTAATCAGACATTTATTGTTATTGTTATTATTATTATTATGACGACAAAAGAATGGCTGTTAAGAATATGAGGATGACCCAAGGGATAGGCCTAAACTCACAACAATAACGTCATCGTGTAGGCTACTTACCTAGCTGCAGCCCATCGATATTCAATAATACCAAGATCAATTTTTATTAATTTACAAAACAGAATGGTGATTAATGGTTAGCTTTTTCTGAGAGGTTTCCTTTTGTCTTAACTAAAGGCTTAACTTAATAGGCTACGTAAATATTTAAATTCAAAGAATGTTTAATTTATTTGTTTTTATTAATTTGGTATTTCATTGACACTAGACGTTACGTTTTTTCAAATAAAACGTAGGCTAAGTCCGTTCTATAATTGTGTTATATAACCTTGACGTTGTTTATTTCAAGCAAGAGGGCAACAAAAACAACATGGAATTAGCTGAATTTAAAATATTAGTGGTGGCGTTGTTTTAATCTTGGATCAATGTTTAGTTTGTATTTATCTTCTACATATTTAGCATTCATGCATTGTTTTTATTGATATAGAAAAATAACTTTTTATGTCCAGTGTGGTAATGTATTGCTGAAGCAGGTATTCATGGTGATTTCACTAAATAGTCTATGTATGCTGCGCCTCTGGAGAAAAATTGGACTGTATTTAGGTATTTAAACGGCGTGAAAGCCATTTATATGCTACGGTAAACTAGATAGATAGATAGATTTTAATGGTTTAGAATGATTTTCAGGGCCTATTCAAAATATGCAAGTTATGAAGTCTTCTTTGTAAATTAGCGTATTGCAGTTGTCTAAATGTATTTATTTATTTAGTCAGAGAATGCGCTGAAGGTCTCAACAACGGTATAGTATGGTATTATTTAATACATAAAGAGTGTAAAGGTCAGCGCAAGTTCGTGTTGGAGAGGAAAAAACTGTCACGTCTGTGCGTCTCTGAAATTCTCTTGTGCACATGAATTGAGCCAATTATGTCTGCGTACAGATTTGGCACATTTTCAGCAATGGACATTTTTGAATGAAGACAAAGTCGAAATGAAAATAACGTGTATTTGAAAATGAGGTTTGCATAATTTTTCGATTGAGCAAAATTAGAAAATGTGGAGGGAAAATTAATTATTAACCTCATACTCCTATAGAATAATAATTTATGTATGCCTATATCATTGCATTATGTTTCTATATGTTGTTGTTGTTTTTCGGAAAACGGTGAAAAACACTTGCGTCTGAGTCTTCTGATATGCCCTGGGGATTCCATTCTGTGCAACAAGAGGGCCCCCACCTTACACGTTATCCTGTAGTCAGAAGTGCTCAGGATTGGTCAGGCACTGATCAGCTGGTCCGTTTCCCCGCGGTCTCAGATTGGCACCTCGCCACCCCCCTTCGGCTAAAACCAAATCTCAGATAAAGTAATGGCAAAAACCACTTGGACTATAAAACACAACAAATCATAACACTCGGACAATAACACTGGCCACCCCATGAGTTCCTATTTCGTCAACTCAACTTTTCCCGTGTCTCTACCCGGAGGACAGGAGTCTTTCTTGGGTCAGATACCGCTATATTCCTCTGGATATACAGATCCTTTAAGACATTATCCAAGCGCTACGTTCGGAGCTACCAATGTCCAGGACAAGGTTTACACCTCCTCGTATTACCAGCAAGCTGGGGGCGTTTTGGGGAGAAGCGGATCCACCAGTGCTTGTGACTACACAACACCCAACATTTACCGAACCGCGGACCGCTCGTGCGCTATCGGAGGTCTGGAAGACTCGCTGGTCCTAACCCAAGACCAGTGCAAGACGGACTGCACTGAACAGGGTGCAGAGAGATATTTTAACAGTGAAGACAAACCGTGTACACCGGTTTACCCGTGGATGCAGAGGATGAACTCGTGTAATGGTAAGACACGTTTGCGATTTCGCAGTTTTGCATGTCATAGAAGTAGGGGCGCAATTTACATTAGGCTAATTTCCACTATACGACTCTGTAAACACATAAAAAGAAGACACATATATAATGAAGAGGCATAGTCTGCAGTCTTTAGAAAAGTTATACCCAGGCAAAACAAATTGCCAATGGATGCAGTAAGCTGCGTCCTGAATATTGCGCTTTTAATCAACCCGATGCGTAAGTTCTTCCACGTTTTTATTAGATAAGCTATTAGAGTAAAATAAACTCCACTCAGTGACGTTTATCAATGACCTTTAATAGAATTTCTTAAAACATTTCACCCTCACATGTGGATAAAATGTCAAAATATGATGTCAGTGCAGTAATAACATTTATCGTAATAATGATAATGATGACAATTGCAGCAATGTTCTTTGGTTATTTACGTTGGCCTGTTTGTATATAGGCTACTGGATGTTCATCTAGTGTGTCGTCTTTCACTTTTTTTGACAGGAATGCCTGGCAGCACTGGCCGCAGGGGTCGTCAAACCTACACTCGGTTTCAGACTCTTGAACTGGAAAAGGAGTTCCACTTTAACAGATATTTGACAAGAAGACGAAGAATTGAAATATCGCACGCTCTGTGTTTGACGGAACGACAGATTAAGATATGGTTCCAGAACCGTAGAATGAAATGGAAAAAGGAGAATAAAGTGCTGAACTCCGCAAAGGTCAGCGAAGAGGAGGATGGTGAAAAGGCGGAATAAATGTTAAAAAAGGAGCTTATGACGAAGCCCTAGAAACATTGTACATAACATGTAGCCTGTAGTTTTAATTCATAAGTACTGGTCTGTCCAACAAGGAAAACACTACCTAATAAGTTTTATGTTGACATAAAAAAGCTTCAAGAGAAGACTTTCTTTTTCATTAAAACAGGCGTCTGAATCACCTCTGTAAAGATGGTAAAAGATATATGGGAGGTGCTTTTACCACTGTTATATATTTTGCGGTATCTGGCCTATTTAAACTAAGACAAATGTTTTCTCGCTGTTTGAACATTCTAATGCCTATAATTGGAAAGAAAACACAAATTCAAAGTTTAAAACTTTTGGATTAATGGTCTTACATTGAGTATGTTTTTAAGTCCGTTGTGTGCTAAAAAAGAGAAGAAAATGGGACATTTTGATGCTTAATTTATTGGGTCATGACTTTTGTGTATGTGTATGTGAATGCAGCAATGTCATTTTGTCAATAAAATGATTGTTTAACAAGTAATGTTGTTTTATTTTTCTTTATATGTACATGGGCATCTGGTATAACGAGCCAGAGACATTTTATTATCAGCCTTATGCGTTGGTGTAAGGCACTCTTCAAACATAAAATCTTTGATCTGATAGACATCTGCTATAGCCTATCCTATATTATAAATATATATATTTGTTAATTTCCATCTCTTCACTGCTCTGTGAAACTAGCTGTGCTGGTAAAACGGGCCAGTTTGATAGTAGCCTATAAGAATCTCGCCAGTTGTAGCCTATCTTTTTCTTTTTCTTCTTCTTCTTCTTCTTCTTCTTCTTTTACCCTTGTAAATATACATCTTGGTTTGCCGATTAAAACTAGGTTGACTAACCTATGTTTAGTAAGAC
Source organism: Sinocyclocheilus grahami (assembly GCF_001515645.1). Classification (NCBI taxonomy): domain Eukaryota; kingdom Metazoa; phylum Chordata; class Actinopteri; order Cypriniformes; family Cyprinidae; genus Sinocyclocheilus; species Sinocyclocheilus grahami. The sequence goes on from NW_015505636.1 coordinate 799,706, forward strand.
ACATACTCATATCACTGAATGACAGCATAAAGTCGCTGAAGCACACAAGATTGCTTTGAGAGTCTTAATCATTTTGCAAACGACGTGAAATATTCACACTTTGCCTTAATTTATCGTACAATTTGTTTGTAAATGCGACCTAGTTCTATGCAGAATAAGCACAGTGTTACAAATTTATGTAGTAAAAAGGCTTCACGAAATGGGCAGGTGTTTGGTCATTTTACAGTTCTCCCAGTAGGTGACGCCCTCCGCTAACGTGGGATATGGCGCGCGATGGGGAGGCACCATTGAGTTGAACCTAACGATCATCATTTCGTCATCATTTGTAACCATAGAGCATGAATTACCTCTTGAAGTCATCAGAGAGAATTTACGACTGGTCAACAAAGGCACGTGATGCCCTAACGCTCTCCCATATTTGGCCGCATACATGGCAAAAACGAAGTACAGTGCATTGCTATAATTCATTATTACATCATAAATTGTGCTGCGCTGGATTTTAACGACCAAGATCTACAAATCAAGACATTTTAAAACATCCAAATGAGCTCTTATTTTCTAAACTCGTTCTCAGGGCGCTATCCAAATGGGTCTGACTATCAGTTACTAAATTATGGTACTAACGGCGCTATGAACGCTTCTTACAGAGACTCCACCAGCATGCATTCCGGGTCTTTCGGTTACAACTACAATGGAATAGACCTTAGTGTAAATCGTCCCAACAATGGCCATTTCGGAGCAGTTGGAGATAATTCTCGCGCTTTCCAAAATCCGGGTCAGGAGACCCGGTACAGACAGTCGAGCTGCTCGCTCTCGTCTCCAGATCCCCTGTCTTGTGCCACCAGCGAGTCTCTGGAATTGAAGGGTTCATCTCCTCTACCTGATCAGAGCACACCAACTGGCAACAGCAGACTCACCAACAGCAACAATCTCACCAGCAGCAACGGCACACATTTTGCGGACACAGACGAGACCAATGTCTCGTCCGAGACCGAGGAAGGAGCACAGACCACCACCACACATACGCAGAAGCAAGAATCTGTGGCGAGCTCGACTACAACACCTAACGACGGTCAAACTCCACAGATATTCCCATGGATGAGGAAGCTGCACATTAACCATGGTATGCACAGCTCTATTATGTCTTATTGAGGCATGATAAAATGAAATTATTTTGAGGATGACAGTTCATGAAGTAAGTTTAGGTTATGCGTAGTTTAAATGCATGTTTTACTCTTCAGATTTTCATATTCGTTTAATAGCCTGCTAATGTTTGTCTTACAAAACAGTAATGCTTAGACAGACCATTAGTTCCACCTAAGTATAGGTTAAATTGAGAATAACCACTCTCTGGGAAGTGACTGCATGTGGAATTATTGTGCAGCAGTAAAGCCATAAAATGCAATGGTAGCCTAAACTGCACGTCGCCTTGAATATAGCCTAGTCTAGAATCAGCCAGCAGTCCAATATACAAAATGTAACGGACATTTAAGTCCATTTGAGTTTGATGGCTTGGTGATGTTTGCTTATTATCTCTTTGCCCTTGCTTATGCCAGATATGACTGGACCTGATGGAAAACGGGCTCGAACAGCTTACACTCGCTACCAGACGCTCGAGCTGGAGAAAGAGTTCCATTTCAATAGATATCTCACGCGCAGGAGGAGAATAGAGATAGCGCACGCTCTCTGCCTCTCAGAGAGGCAAATTAAAATCTGGTTCCAAAATCGCAGGATGAAATGGAAGAAGGACAATAAACTGAAAAGTATGAGTCTCGCTACGGCGGGGAGCGCATTTCAAAATTGATCAAATCATTTCACAATAATTGGAAAATTCGACTACTGTTACAGCGCTGCACCTTTCAGCTTGTTGATATCACCTGACGACGTGTGATTCCCCCATGCAGCTCAAAATTGTCAGCTTTTGAATATTGTTATCACATATGCTAAACTAGTTACAATTGCCATAAAATGAGTGTGAATGTCAAGTGTCAAGTTTATACATTCGTGGAGGAAAGCATGTTCCATGTGAGCTATTCGTGCAACGTATTCTAGACCTGTTACAAGAATTATGTACAGTACAACTCGCACTACCTAACTATCCTAAGCGATAGTGTAAAAAAAGAGAAACTTTTGTTGTATCCTTGAACTTGTATTGAAACGTCATGTATTATTCACGCAACATGCTATATTCTTGTTATGTGCCGGGCTTTTTTGATTTCTCGTGGATGATACCTGCGAGAAAAATAATCTTTTCGCACTTACATTTGTGTACTTAGGCTGCAGCACAAGATTACTTTGGGCTCGTGAGATGTCCTATGAAGAATGTCTTTATACAGTAGTGACCAATATGTTATTTGTAGTGCACAACGTGAGTTATGGACGTTCTGTGTTAAAAGTTGGAGAAAAATGTTTTGTCATTGACATGTTGATGGTATCTCTGCCATTTTTTGTATTTGTGTCTAAACTATAAATGAGTTGATCCAAAAGAAAAATAAAGTTTTCTCTCAGTCATTCATGAAAGTCTCTGTTTGTATGTAGGCCTGTTTGGTTAGTGATCCCAACGTTGGATCGGCAGTTGTTCTCATTTTACCCACCAGTATTTTACACTTGAAATAAATATTTTGCTCTTAAATGAAAGCTATTGGTGTTAATGTGTTCTATTGCATATGACTAATACAAAAAATAATTGCCCATTCAGTTTTTGCTGCGCTCTGCGAGGACATTTTAGATCTCGTATGGCTTATAATATGGCAATATTCAAACTCAGCTCTTCTGTGTCACATCACAACAATAACTCAACCCCTCAACTTACCTCGCAGTGCTAAGAGCGGATGATCAGAACGATATCTTTACAGGTTATTTTAACAATCAGCATTATTTGTATGAAACAACATACAAATCATCTACCCCGACTATTTTCTTCTGAAGTCCAGTACATAACACCGACATGAAGCTCTTGGTAGCTCTAAAACAAGTCACGTGAGGTCCATAAAGTTAGTTTTATGGTTTTAGGGGGGTTGACAATGTGCTACATAATTCACATTCTTGAATGTAACTGACTGTTTAACTGCTTCAGCGGGATTCTAAAGGTTGTGGGCATCATGCGGAGTCTTCTCAAACTGGACAGTCGTAATATCCAATGCTGACTTGTCAACAAGCATTTCCATAATATTTCTGCTGGATGATGTGAAACGTTAAGAAGTCTTCTCTGTAGTTCTCAAGTAAGTCTCTTCCTTGGCTTCAGATGGTCATTTAATTAATTGTTTTCAAAAGAGGATCACGCATTTTAGCCAGTGTACAATTTCGTTCTAAGATTTGTAAGTGTCAGACAATGTAGACTTGTTAGATTTACGTAGCCTATTAGGCTATTCAATGATAAAAATAAATTTGTAAACTTCGATTAATTTTACTCGGTCAAAATGGGGGGGATCATGTTTTGCTGCATATTTCTCAACCAATAAGTGCTAGGTTGGCCCGGTTGAATATTGTATTTTTTCGAAGCTATTTTTTCGTGGATTATGGAATATATGTCCTTATACATTCATGAATACCTGCAGAGATGGATTTTAAAATTCTTTTTTTTTTTTTTTTTAATGTAACGAAAAATTAAGAATAGTAACATTTTCTGTGGCTAAATAAAACAGACATAGAGGTGTTATGCCGATTGTGTTGTATTCCATGGTAAATTGTGTAATGGTACGCCTATCAATCAAGCAATCTGAAAAATTACAGATGATTTTTGTTCTACCCACTTTGATGTGTTTGCCTATTAGGCTATTGTATGTCTGGACTTGTCTGGATAAGTGTAACAGTTTGGAGATAAGAGAATTTGGTTTGTATTTTTGTAAAAAAAAAGAAAAAAGAAGAAGATAGTGTGGCTGTAACTACAATTTGCTCGTGATAGAAACGGTTCCTCGATTCATAACTATTAAAGTCCCATTTTACCCCTATAATGTGTTTTGCATATTGATAGGGGTAATCTGGGCGCTGTTCTCATCAATTATTCATTGGGAAGGGATCACTCCGAGGTCAGGAGACGAGAGTGGCACACATGCCTTCCCAGAGAAGCACAGGATGCATGCCAAACCGACAAGCTGGTAATCCTACGCAGTTCTGAAACACATTTTCGCTCAACAGTCAGTACTGTCTAATTCTCCTAAAGACATTTTTGTACCCTACTGTAACGACATCTTTGGGAGGGACAGACTTTGTTAGAAGATTTGTACGAGCAAGTAAATTGATAAGTCGATGCAACGCTAAAAAGAGATTATTTTAATAGTTCTGCTATTATGAATACCATTTTGCTTGAATCGTAAATAAAACAATGTCTGTGAACGGCTAATTTTGTTGCTAGTAAGATTGATGTAATGTTGCTTCATCACCAGCAGGGCCCGCCTCACACCGAGCTCCCGATCTGTTCTTACTCATTCTGCATAGCTGGACATTCGGATGCTTCGGGTTTTTCATGAAAACAAAATTCCGTGAGAAAAAAGCCGTGAAAATGGAAATCTTTTTCAGTGGGGCAGTTCAAAATGTTCATATTTGTTTTCGTTTCTTGAGTTTGGTGTGTGATCCAAGTCTAAACAATATGTGACCCTGGACCACAAAACCAGTCTTAAGGGTCCATTTTTGAATAAAAATTAGGCTAACTGAATAAATAAGCTTTCCATTGATGTATGGTTTGTTAGGATAGGACAATATTTGGCTGAGATACAACTATTTGAATATCTGGAATCTGAGGGTGCAAAAAAAATCTAAATATTGAGAAAATCGCCTTTAAAGTTGTCCAAATGAAGTTCTTAGCAATGCATATTACTAATCAAAAAATAAGCTTCAATATATTTACGGTAGGAAATTTACAAAATATCTTCATGGAACATGATCTTTACTTAATATTCTAATGATTTTTGGCATAAAAGAAAAATCTATTATTTTGACCCATACAATGTATTTTTGGCTATTGCTACAAATATGCCCGTGCTACTTATGACTGGTTTTGTGCTCCAGGGTCACATATTGTTATAATAGCCTATTAAATAAACTACGAGGAATCATAAAATAAATAGCCATGAGAATTAGTGAGAAAAAAACCCAACAGCATGGTATAAATACTAATAGTGGAAACGTTCAAATATCAACGCTATTATTAGAATATTAAAAATGAAAACAAACCGTGACAGTGCGTGGCATGGTGAAGTATCTGAGTTCATGCTGAGGTCACAGTGTTCTGTGATTGCTGGCATCATTCTCAGCTTTTGTTGCAATGGCAAAACATAAATACAAATTGAAAGCATTGACTGAAATCTCAGATATAAAATTATTGTATGATGTACTATTTCAAATGCTATTTTTTGTTCGAAAATCAAATATATAAATAACCATGCAAATAAACATGCTGCTAATTTTGCCATTTAAAAACATTGCTTTTTCTATTATTTTTAGTTAAACTGAATTTAAAAAAATGATTCTGGGTGAATATTTAATTAGTGGTCTGTTTCAGAGGTCTGTTTGTACTCGATAGTAGTGCGATCCCACGTTCAGGAAGCACTAATCGAAATGTGCAGCAGCAGGATGCCTAATGAAGTTGATAAACGATATTTCGCTTAAGGTTATCTTGAATCTTTCATCTTTAATCGATCGTTATGCGCCCAAAAGGTTGTGTGATGTGTCCAGTGAAGCTGTTGGAAGGCTAGTCCTGCAGAGACACACACGAAATGAAAGTCCGAAAGAAAAAAGCCATGTGCTCAATACGTAAAATTTTACAAATGGATTTACAATGTGAAAGTATGTTTACTGGAGGCAAAGAAAATGTAGAGACAACGTGAAACAAGACGGGGACCACCGTTTGTGCAAAACAGTGAGGCATGTAGTAAGTTTACCTATCTCTTTAATAATGCACAGTTTGATAATCCAGAGCTAAAGAAGTTGGATTAGAAATATTGAAGTATATGGGAAAGTAAAACAAATAACTGAAGTGGGAATGATGCACAATTATGTCTGGTGATACTGGGTGAAAATATGAAAATTAACTCTGTCTATGCTCAAGTAACAGTTGTTGTTTTCCACGAATTCACAGTAAAAAGTAACGTTTGTTTTCTTAACAAAACTGAACAATACCGATGATGTCTGTCATTTATATATACCCTGTAGATCCGAATTTGTGTGAATAGATAGTCGCAAATTCGTGTCTTGGGGAGTATGTAGTTGACATAAACTCAACGCCATAGTGGAATTGTGGATGCACTTTATCTATCTATCTATCTATCTATCTATCTATCTATCTATCTATCTATTGGAGACATGCTTTGAAAAAAAAACTAAACATTTGATGGTCTTGAACATTAGACACCTGATGGCGCTACATCATGTCATACGGTGACAAATGCTGTCCATCGACAACATGCAAAATTTAGGCTACTCCAATTTAATAGTTCTGCAGGATCACTCACGTAAAAGTTTTGTTCACCGTTCTGTTTCTTTTTCGCTATCTAAAACCATGTAAATTGTATTTTTCCATGTTTTCAGAGGCAGACAATCAAAATGCTGAATGCCTCATATAACGCACAGGCTCAGTAACATTTATGAAAAAATTATATAGCCTAACAATTCAAGAATAATAATAAACGACAATATTTTTGAGTGTGATGTTTCTGTGGTTTGACAAAGAGTTTTGCTGTGTTATTTATATGCTGATTTTACTTTCTTTTATTTTTCTAGCAACAAGTGTAGGCTATCCCAATAAGACTACATGTGACCCTTTGAGGACACATTTTCCACGTGTCATTCATCAAACGGACAGCCTGCAGACAATCAGAAGAAGGAACATGACAAGAAACAGGTAATTTTCACATCAGGAAATACTGTCAGATGTCAACTGAATTTACATTTGTTTTTAGATTACATAATGCATAAACGAGTCAGGCTATGTCTACATGCTTGAATTAAATAGCCTTCTTTTTCACTCTTTCGTTGATACAAAAGGTATAGTTAAATCACGACGAATAGTAAAGAGGTGGATGAAATAAGTGGAAAGATACTGGTTCCGTATCCCTTATTTGCCATATCACGTGATTCATTAAATAATTAATGAAGAGGCTGCAGAGCAGAAAGGCAACGCAGCCAATTCGTCAAGACTGGCTTTTCGCCGAGCCAACTTGTTTGAGTTTGGGAGAAATTTTGGGGCTTTTTTCTTCACAAGAAGCTATCCTCAGAGGGAGATTGTAGGAGCAACCGCACAAGCACCACACATTGTGAGTAAGCTTATCTTTAGATCTAAAGCTTGTGGATACTTACTGTAGTTGCTGGGAACGGTCTTGTCTCCTGACTCGAAGAAAACATGTAAAGGCCAAAATTGAGATGCATATTATTTTTTCACTGCTCTATTATGAATAAAAATTAATCGGTTATTCTTGTATAAAACACTACATTTTTCAGCCTGTTATTACAACTAGATTACAAATGTTATTTGTTCACTGCGAAAAATGTTTTATGTGACATTTTCTTTAAGTACCTATACGTTTATTCTTATGCAGACACGGTATGTAAATAATCCCCCATAATAATGCAGGGTTTTGTGTATGCTCTTATATATTTTATAAGGCTGTACAATAACAGACTACGCCCATATAAATAAGTTAGTCCATCTAGATGATTAATGAAATGGTCGTTACATTAAATTATATTGTTGTAGGCAGTACATCACTGCGTCAAGGACTGGTAATATGGTAAAATGATTAAAGATGAATTGTTAAGGCCTAGATGGGCTCGTCTGGTGGTGACTAGGCTATGCCCAGTTTAGGCCGTCTATGACGAACCCTGCTACAGTGACATGAGCAAAGTAATGGAACACTAGAGATCAACTTGAGAGATCAAAGGCTCCTGGACCTTTGGGGAATTGATCGCAGGACCGTCCCAAGACAGCGGCACTCTCTCATCTTCAACATCACTAATTACAATATCATGCACGAATAATTCGAAACAGATGTCCCCTTCCCCTTTACAAGCGTTTACAACAGTTTTATGGTAAAGATGTTAGCTGACATATTAAAGCACCTAAAACATTTAATGGTTCTTGTGAATTTGGTTGCAAAGGTAGCCTATACCTTCCAAACAGTTTCAGGACTCATGATCTTTCTGCAGAGAAGACGTTTCAGTTGTCATAACTATATCCTATACTCTCTCTCTCTTTCTCGTGTGTATATGTAAGCTATGTGTTGTAATAAAAAAATCATATAGCCTAGCAGCATCTGTATTATACGTAGCCTATACTTCAACTTCCAATTTACACAACACATTATCAACCTATTTAATTGAAAAGAGAGCACACATGCCTTCATTCTTGGTTCGTGGTAAACGCTCTTGATCGTTTGTACCACGTCAATACCGCTTCAGAGCAACATCCTGATCTTGCTTAATTTTTGTTTGTTTCGCAGTTCAATTTATATTGATTGCTAACTCCAAGAGACATCCTTCTTTGCCTCCATCAGCTTTTACATTCAAGACATCTGTAATCCTCTAGGACGTTTTCCTTTCAGCAGTCTGATATTGTTGGTTTAAAAAGAATATGCATTGGCTAATAAAGCGTATTTTTGTTTCGTTATGACGTGTTCTTTTTATCTAAAGTGTGTCTGATTAGTGTAGGGTCACATTATCTTGTAATTGTACCGAGATCTTCTACAGTTTTTACCCGTAAATTTGATTCACTCGATCCTTTGGCTTGTATCACTTATAGGTAAGCTTATTTTGCGCTTTTATCGTCATATCATGGAGAGGTAAATATTTTGATTTATATTCTACATATAAAAAGGACATAACTCATAGCCTACTGAATGACACAGTAGGACTTCGGAGTAGAGCTGAAAATATAATCAGTGGCTGTTATTAGCATTTTATTAATATTGTTTATTAATCATTATTTTTTAAAACATTGTTGATTAGTGAATTAGCCTGTGCACTTACATAAAATATATTTATTAAATGTCCCTCTGATTTGTGACTTGATGCCAGCTCTCCACGGAATCAGGCTGCTGAAGAATAAGCTTACAGTTTGTGAATGGCGGAGGATCTGTCCGGGTGATTAATCGTCCTAGTGCTTTGGCTAAGGTTCAAGACGAGTTCACTGGGCTTTGAGCGTTTTTCTGTACCACTGCACACTCCCCTTCCCATTGTTTTTTCCAACTAGTCTCTTTCTTATTTATTTATTTTTATTTTAGTTTTGCAGTTACGATTAAAAAATACAGTGAAATGCAGTTTGTAATTTCAAATACCCACCATTTTCTTATTTTAAATGCTTTAGCTTTTATTTTCCATAAAAATGGACGGAGCCTAAATATCAGTTTATATTGTTTAAATGATTTTAAATGGGGCTCTTGCTGTACATTCGGGGAAAAAATCATTCAAGAGCATTATTGTTTTGGCCTGATTCGTGATTAGCTTTTTTTTTCCAAACGCTGTTTTTTGGATGAATGAAGTCTTCCCTTTTTTAATAGAAAAAAAGAAACGTATACTGTCTAAATAAAACGAGGATAAGAAGTGCACATGGCTACATACAATAAATATGTCGAATTATTTCGACACCCTGAATTCAATTTGTTTTACCTTGGTGTAACCTACCTAAAAGAAAAAATAATTAAAAGGAAAATATGTTTTCAATATTTAAATGACATTGTATAAGATTTCTCATTTTCTTTATGCCATTTGTTTGTCTATGTAGGCCTATTTATATTTGGTCATATTTCTATGGCCGAATATCAGCTAAAATAGTTTAAAATACATTTTTATATTGCATTTAGCTTCTTTTGAGTTTGTGATTTGTTCACACTGCATAACACTGGACAGCCTAATTTTAAATAATATTATGCAGCTTATATCATGAAGAAGAAAACCTTTTTTTTTGTCAGTAGTAAGATATTCTGGTTTCTGGCAGTGCGTACTCAAAAGAGACACTATTCATATCTTTTTTCTTTTTAGTTGCGATGATGGATTCGTGTTCTCTGACTCACACCGTGTTGCTCTGACCCTGCAGGTCATCTTCCAGCGGGCCTCCGGAACCATACTGGCACATGACACGAGAGGCCAGAGTTTCGCTAAACCCCCAGAAAGGACCGACATAACTGATGAAATCCGGCCAGAAAATGCAGATAACGAACAACAACAAGAAAGTGTCTCACAACGTCGCGGATTTATTTGTAACAAAGTCGTCATGCCAAACATATTGGGCCAGCGACCGCAAAAGACCAACTTGTACAGTGAAATGGAATACTGAACGAGAAAAAAAGGGGACGTTCAAACAAGGGGGAAATGTACACCGTCCTCAATCAAGACAGTACTAGCTCGTCAGTGTTTCTTCCTGCAAACTACCGGAGATAACTGAAAGAATCAACAAGTTTACTGTTACTGTATTACTAACCCAGATTTTCTTGGATGACAGAATTCAAGCAAACGCCACAAAGAGGAGCGCGGCTTCAAGGTGAGTAACAGTTTAGAAATCCAAATTAAATGATTTACCAGCAACTTAAATAACGATACACAATTATCATTTTGGCATAAGAAATGTTAGCTAAAATCATATCAGTGTGTAAAATATGTATTCGAATAATAAAATAGGCCTATTCATTCAAATGTTGTTGATGCAAATTTTATCCTAATGTAAACATTTCATATGCCCTTCAACAGCGCAGGAGCGACAAGAAAGCCCCGCTGGGATTCATTGCCTCAAAAAGAGCACATAGGCTACTGCTTTACAAGTGACCAGCTAGAGCTTGAGAAGTTCCACTTCAGCATGTTTGTGCATGCGGAGACCTGGGGAAATGGCCAGTTTACTCAAACTTACTGAGAAGAAAATACAAATCTGGTTTCAGAACCGGAGGTGAGACAAAAAAGACTGTAGGCTGAAAATAATGTCTCTCTTAGCTGGACCATCTCTGATCAACAACCCACCACCACCGTCTTAAGTGAAGCTTCAAGAGATTTATTTATGCATAACATCTACAGTGCCTCAGGTGAAACGTCCTTCCGCAAATATGACAAGAGAAGTAGGCTATATCTATATTATCCAGTATACATTATTGGCATTCTCTGTCTCTTCTGGACAATTTACATAAAACTATTCTGTTATGTTCCCTAGAGCGTAGCCAATAATAAAGTCCCCCTTTAAATGATTAAATGCCTCTTTCATGTAATATTTCCAAAACGAATGTTTAATGGTAAATAAGCATTATAGTAATGTACGTGATTGATTTAATAACGTTACTCTTAATAAATCAGTCAAACTATTGTGTGAACATGAATAGTCCCATGAATTTGACATTTTGCGTGTTGTAGCGTATTTATTTAGCTATTGCTTCTCGCGATGTTAATTTGAAATGATCTAATCAGTTTATCTCTGACAACTTACAACTCTTATTAATAATTTTCTGTAGGCTATTCGAATGGAGTATGTCACCTGTATTCAAAAATATGGTTTTAGGTTTATCTGAAAAGTCGAATTCGGCTATAGCCTCGTATCTTTAGGAATCCGTTTTCTAAAGTCCCTCTGTTTAGGAGCAAAATATTATAGCGTCACACAAATTTAGCCTATATTAATGGCAGATTATATCGAAGCACCATCTTAAAAAGCAGGGTGGCCCACTATATCTCGAGAGAGAGAGATAGGCTAACACCAATCTCAGTTGGCCATTGATGTATGGGGGGGTTCATTCATTCCAGTTAAATTCACAGCAAAATCCCCAGAGTTAAATCAACTCTGCTCAGAGTACATATTGTCCCAATCTACAGAGTGTTAAAGTAACACTGAAGCCAAGTTAAAGTTAATGGGATAATTAAGCAATTAATTAATTGATGAGTGAGCATTATTAAAGAAAACCCGCTGTTAACAATGTTGAAGATGAACAACTACTGCTCAGGCTTTTAGACATGAAAACATATCACATAATCCTCAACAGTGGTAACTCTGCTTCTGTGTTACTTTAACACTGTAGATTGGGACAATATGTACTCTGAGCAGAGTTAATTTAACTCTGGGGATTTTGCTGTGTAGGAACTTAGATTTGAAAATAGCTCTAGAAAAAAAAACCTAAAGGCTGACCAGTCTATTTTAAGTCAATGGTGAAAGTTATTGTGTATGACGTATTTTTAGTGCCTGTTTATTTATAGCTTACAACTCCAGTTGTCCTTTGCTATATAACTGCGGTGCTCGCTTTAGTTCACATTAGACCTACATTGCGAGTTTATCAGATTGATGGGTGGATTCGATTGATGTGTTTGTCATGTAAATTCGAATCGTTTGATGGACACCTGCAACGCCCAGAGTGCTACCGCAGGTCGCACACTATTGGTGCAAAATTAGTCACATGATCTGTCACTAAACTGATATGAGCTCGGATAGAACTTTGTGTGGTTTGACATACTGCTTAGAGGTTGTGGGGCAGTGGGACCACACATCAGCCTATATTGACCCTGCTTAATCAATTTTGCTTGGTCAGTCAACAATGAATTCCTACTTAGATTATACGATTTATAACCGTGGTGCTAACACTTATAGTTCAAAGGTTGCGTGTTTTCCTATGGAGCAGGAATACTTGCCAAGTGCTTGTGCAAGTACAAATAGTTACAATCCCGAGGGACGGCCAGTCGGAGGGAATACTTTTACACCGGCATCGCACGAAACACATGGCACAACTTATGCACAACTTCATTCGCAGCAATACCACATCAATGTGGACATGGGGAAAACTGGACACCCCAATTTTTGCAAGCAAACCCGACCTCCTCACTCGGACTATGGACATCAACATGTACTCACGCAAGCAGATGACCACATGCGTCTTCAGTCCCCTGCTTTTTCTGTCGTGAACATGGGAGCCAACATTGGAACATACAGTGAATCTAACTGCAGGCCTGGCTCGGTCTCTGCAAGCCATTATCAGTCCTATCCATATGGAGAACATGAACCACCACACAGCTATGGTTCGTTCAGCAAGTACCAGGTCTCTCCTGACAGTGATAGCGACTCCAAGACGAACATCAATCAAGCGCCAACGTTTGACTGGATGAAAGTCAAGAGAAACCCCCCTAAAACAGGTTAGTTGAGGCTAATTACAGTGGCTACTGTAAGCTTAATGTACGTAGTATAAAACAATCTCAAATGTGGTTTCTAATGTGTCTTTTTTTGGTTTGTTTCTTTCAGTTAAAGTCGATGAATATGGGATCCACGGCCAGCAGAATATAATACGCACCAATTTCACCACCAAGCAGCTCACCGAACTTGAGAAGGAGTTCCACTTCAACAAGTACCTGACCAAAGCACGCAGAGTAGAAGTGGCCGCCACCCTCGAACTGAACGAAACGCAGGTTAAAATTTGGTTTCAGAATCGCAGAATGAAACAGAAGAAGCGTGAGAAGGAAGGAACGGCCCCGGTAATTAAATGTGCGACTCTTTGCTCTTCTAGTCAAAGCGCAGACAACTCAAACAGCTCATCCCCGGGTGCTTCGCCTACCTCAGACTCTTCCACTGCTATATGATGATTACGTGCCTTTGTGGCAAACGAACTCATGTTTCATCATTGTGCTGTGGAGAGCTATTTAACTTATTCTGCTGTCTTAGACAAAGCATTAAATATCTGCTAGTGTGCATGCGTGTTTTATATATAACGCAAAATAAATAATTTTGTTGCATTAGAGCTACTGAATTCATGGTTCAAAATGCATTAACAGGGTATATTTTTTTCAGTTTTTTTTTTCAGTCATCAGCTTGATATCCTTTTTTGCACTACTGATTCATTCCTCTGTTGAAAGAGTAAAAAAAATATATAGTAAAGACTGATATGTTTATGTATTTAGAAAACAATCTGGCCTGTGATGTTCTGATAAATTAATACATTTTATTTTTCTGAAACATGTTTGTGGATTTAATCCGATTTAAATCGATTTATTGATTTTCTTTTAATTAAAAGGCTCTTCATGATGTTGGCATGATTGTGTCCTTTGTCAGAGGATGTTGCAATACAATGGAGCTAATTTAAATCAGTGTTGCTCTAGTCTGTATAGTTTGACTAGAGGAATGTTGCATTACACACCGGGTGGCTTCCTATGACCTTTTCACCTTTTTGTGCCTACAGGCTCTCTAAACATGTAAACACTCCTTGGTGCTCAGTGTAACACTCACTGAGATTTGATGTTTCAATCCTACTTGGCACAGATACTGCAGGTTAAGAATGTATAGGACTTTTAGCGGAGTAAGACCCTTTCTAACTCCAAGTTACAAGACCCCTTTTGGCATCTCATTTGTGTTTTCTTAGACAAGGCCATTAATGAGAGAATGATAAAGATTTTGTAGATTATATAAATGTACTTGGAAATAAAACAAATGACCTTTGTTTGCATAAACAGTGAATGTTTTTGGGGGAAATCAGATTGAGAATGTAAGTGAAGAGGTGAGCAATTACAGAGAGAGAGAAAAAATGTTTAACCATAGATCTCGATTTGCCTCAATTCTTCTAGAAAGTTTGCAAGGACTTGACAACCCTGTTTCATTTCCCTGATCATCTGATGGACTGCTCCAATATTTACTCGGGGTGTAGGGTTTGCACAGTATTTGCCCCAGCAGCCACGCACTGTCAGCACCCTCTCCACTGACCAGGTTCACTCAGAGTTCAGGCCTAAATCAATTCACAAAAGCCATGGGCCTGTCCAGCAGGGGATGAGAAGGGTTTCTTCCCAAAGGTCAAGCAGAGTGTTATCTCTCTCCAAAATCAGTTATCTGCTATAAACTGAAAATCGAATTGAATCTCTAGCCTGATATAAATAGACAATAAAATTCATTTTAAGTAAATTAATAAAATGCTGCAATAAGGTTACTGCTGTTGAGATTTAGATATTAGTTAAATTGAGAATTTTCACTAAGCAATTTCACATAAATAGAAAGGTGAAATCATGACAAAAAGTGGCATGAGTTTAATTTTTACTTTCACACTTAATGTAAGCTACATTGTGGTATGCCCAGTTTAGTTAAATCCATCCCAAAACAGTCCAACAACTTAGCAGTAAAGACATGATGCTGATTAAAAACATATTTAGTTCCATTTATGAAAGTTCATAAGTAACGGCACAAGCATCAATGTTGAAATGACCATGCAAATGAAAATTTGTTTGGAAAATCCATACAAATATATTATTTGGTCAGCCAGCCCCAAGGGGAAAAGGCTACAAACATGTTTACTTTAATTTATTAAGTATGTTTGTTGCTTGCCCTTTTGGGTTGTGTAGCTCTGGGCTCCTGGGTCTCCCATCTGTGGGCATCAGTAGAAAAGCTACAGTGCTGCAGAGTCAGATGTTCAGTCAGCCTGGAGGAGGAGGCTGTTTTTCACCAGGTTGTCAGTGTGCAGAAAAGGCTCACACTGCAGAATGGGGGGCAAGAGGAACAGTCCACAGATACCAGAGAATTAGGAGATGATAAAAATAGCATCCTTAAACAATATGCAGGAAAGAAATAGGCTATGTGTGGAAAGACAAGGAGAGAGAAAATAAATGTGTGTCTGTGAAAGAGGCAGTCAGCAATAGTCATCAGAGAGTCAGTAATTTTGTGAAATAGTGGAGTGGCTGTTTTTAAGATTACATCAGGTAAGATTGGCAAATATTTAAAAAAAGATGCACTGTATACTGATAAATGATGCCGCAGTATTGCATATCACTTTGCTGACAAAATTTACTTGATAGATTTGATCATTTTGTGGAAAAATATATAGATATTTAAATCTCCCCACAAGGACAATCTATTTTTATGTATACTACCATTCAAAAGTTTGGGGACAGTAACATTTTTTTTTTGAAAGACATTAATACTTTCATTCAGCAAGGATGCAATACATTGCTGAAGACGTTTATGATATTACAAATTATGTCTATTTTAAATAAATGTTGTTTTTCAAATTTTCCATTCATCAAAGAATCCTGAAAAAAATCCAGCACAACTGGTTTGAACACTGATAATAATAAAAATGTTTCTTGAGCACAAAATCAGCATATTAGAATTATTTCTGAACGATCGTGTAACAGTGAAGACTGCATTAATGGCTGCTGAAAATTTGCCATCACATGAATAAATTATATTTTACAATATATTAAAACTAAACCAACAAAAAAGTTACCTCCTGTATTTAATAAAATGCAATGGGAAAAATAGAGAATTTTCATGTTAAAAATTCAGCGACAAAAATCATATTGACAGGTACACCGCCTTTGCTGTCAGGTCACTTTTAAGGTGACGTTTAGGGAAGATCTGAGGCTTGCAGTGTATACTCTCCCTGCTGGGTGTGCTTGTCAGAGGGTCTTTTACAAATCAAATGCCTGGCTTGACTTCCTGAGTCTTGTTCAAGTCCCTCTGAAGCATGTCACTCCGCTGGGGTGAGTGACCTCAAAGAGATAAAAAGAATATTGTATACACTATTCATAGGCTTGAAACAGGGGTCAGGGGGTAATTTTATATGTCTTCTTGTCTTTCACAGACATACAGTCAACAGCTAAGACAGTGGCCACATGCAGATAGCCTCCTCCTCTCAGTGAAAACAGGAAGAACAGGAAGCCTTCCTCTTGAGCTCTCCACACAGACCCATATGACCATCCCCCTCTCACTCAAACGTATCCATGTCCTCGTGAGGCGATTTAATCACTCCACCGCCTTATTAGCTGAGTAACTGAGAGGGAAAGCTTCAAAGACCCTGCAGCACACGGGCTGGGATGTTGCCAGTAAGCAACCAACAGATATTGACTTTGGCAGTGTAAAAACAAACATGTGCAAGATGTTTTATAGTATAACACTGATTAGATTATGAGAGAGAGAAGTGAAGTTATTGCACCTGCTCAGAAAAGGCGATTTGGAAAATTGCCAGTTGCTCTCAAAACCAACACTACAGTGTTTTTGTCATAATTGAATTGACAAATTTCCTGCATGTGGTTTTGTTTGTATAGGGATCTTAAAGCTTGGCAAAGTGTAACCAGTGCTCTGTCACTCATATGATTTAGAGAGGTGAGTAGTGCGCGCCAGAGGGAGACAAATGAAAGCTGACAGTTCATTTTATCAGAGACAGATCGTTGATCTCATGCACTGTCTCCCTGGTCTCTTTTAGAAGGTGGTGAAGGTTGAATATTAGTGGATACTGATACAACCAACCGCCCTCTTCTGAATCCCAAAGGCTTTATATTCCAGCCAGCAGAATATGAGTTACAGCACGACACACTGAAGCTACAAAACCAAAGAAGTATCAGATTTCAGTAATAAAATTAGCATATTCTTTTTTGATTCATATTTTTCCTTTCCACAATTCAGTATCATAGAAACCTTTATATTTAACAAGCAATTACATAAATGCACGCTAAATCAGTTAAACAATTTGAAAAACAATTGTTTGTGGCTTCATGATGAAACTATTAACTGTAATTATGTTTAAAATGGATAGTTCATGAAAAAAGGAAAGTTCTGTCAATATTTACTCATCTTCATGTTGTTCCAAACCTGAATTACTTTTTTTATTCTGTTCAACACAAAAGAAAAAAAAATTAATGTTTTAACTCTTTTTGACCATACAATGAAAGTCAATGGGGTCCAAAACAGCATCGGACCCACCCCACTGACGTTCAATGTGTGGGGAAAAAAACAGAAAAAAAAGAAATGCATACAGGTTTGGAACAACACGAGGATGACACTTTTTGGGTGAACTATCCCTTTAAGCACATGCGCATTAATAGATATTTCTCTGAGAAGTTATCTGAAAAATTCTCATTTTATAACTTAACATTTTTTCGGCACAGAAGTTCCCAGAACTATCCATTTCAGCAGTTTTTAAATGGTCCTATACAATTTAGCCATTTGCATATGAGAAAACTGAGAACTGAATTTATTCTACTCAAAAGATATAGTGAAAACCGTTCCTCTAAGTTCACCATGATTGATCTGTGGGTGTTAACATACACTGATACCTTGGAAATCCTTTTGACAAACTATCATAATCCCCCCCCCCCCAATCTACTTTAGAAATATTTACCACACGGGTCCTTAAACACCCACACAAACATCTTCTAAAGTGCTGCCTATAAGTGCCTGAAGTGTCATATGCATGTGTGGGGAAGTTAATTAGCAGCAAGGAGCAGAACTAAGTTCAAAGGGTCAAACCAGCGACAGAAATGAGCCCAAGGCTTTGCAAGGGCCACGATGTTTTCATACCATTTAACAGGAAACACATTATAAGCCGATTGATAGTAATTGAATCTCATAATGGGAAAGACGACAAACTCTGAAACTGTTCCAGTGCCTTCATATTGACCCCTGGTCTCTCGAGGGGTGTGTGACCATGTTGGAGTGTGATTTCTGTCAGGTCTGGGCGGTTGAGGGGGGACTCTCAGATGACAGAGTTCTGCCCCTCCCCCAAGTGAAACGCAAATGAAAAGGAATGCAGAGATAAAAAAGCTTGTGTTCCCAGATAAGGGGACAGAAGAAAGGAGTAGGCGAATGCTAAAAGAGCACTCTTGGGGAGATGAGAGGCGCTGATGGCAGTGTTGGTGGTAGGAGATCATAGCAGGTTCCTCTCATCAGCCCAGGCCTGTGTTTGATACTGGGTCTTTGTCGCTCTTTCAGCTGTGTATTGTTGGGAGGTGTAATCCCAGGCGGATTACAAAGGCAAGATCCTTTCATATGGCTGTGCCCAGCAGGCAGGAGGCAGTGCTCATGCTGGAGTGGAGGGCCACGCTCATTCCTCTATACCTTCACAACGGGGCCATAGCTGCAGGGACAGTGACGCAGGGGTCATTCGGTCATGTCCTCTCCTTGGAATTCTGCTCCCCCTTTTCCATTCAGATCATTTCCTTTCATGAACTCCCTCCACCCTGTACCTGTGCACAATGCCTTACACCTAACATACTGCACAATCACAAAATACTGAATATGAGCTCTAATATTTAGAGCCACATTGAAGTAAATCTTCCACAATGTTTTTTCTCTCTATATATAATCATTGACATTGTACAGCAGATTTGGCTTTGAACAAACTCCAAAGTATTAAATACACAACTCTCCTGTGTGTGCCATTGGAAAAAATTATACCAAAAATTGTGTGGCTTGTTTGTATTATTAATAACTTTACTTTTCCAAACTGCTGGATGGATGATAAAAGGCGGGAAAAATAGTCTTATACTGAAGGATCGACTCGACTAGAATACAGTGAGCTTATAGTGAGCTCTTTTCAACTGGCCAGAAAGCGAACGTCAAGAAATGCCACAGCAACCACACAGCAAAGCTCTGGAAATGAACCACAACGCCCTACAATTGTGGCAACAACTTTTGCATAGGCAATCATCATTTAAAAAAAAATGTAGTAGGCTATTACATTTGGTCTTCAAGGCAAGGCTTATGTTAGTGTATGTGTAATGTATAAAGGTCTCTAGGGTAAAAGATTAATTTGATTTGTTTTTTTTCTCCGAATACATTAAATAGCATGAAAATGCACCATAGTACTTTCCTAAACACTTATTTGTCGCTATGCACTGCAAAATGAACCATAAAGTCATCACGTGCAATGATGATTTTTATTAAATTAGATCTAACATGTAATAATTTTTTGATTGCACAATTGTTTAGCTAATGAGAATTCCTCAAATTGTCATATATATTTTGAGCTAAAAAAAAAAACCTGTTTATGATTTTTATATTTGGGCCAAAAGCCCCCTTGTTAAAGAAGCCTTCTTAAAAAGCTTTTATAAATTCTTTAAAAATAATTTTCTTCTTTTTATAATTATTTTTCTCTTTAATTTTTTATTTTTATTACACATATGTGTGTGTGTGTGTAAATATATATATATATATATATATATATATATATATATATATATATATATATATATATATAGTGTATATATATATATATATATTCCCCTAAATATAATAGCCTACCCTAAACTAAATTGTCCTTGCTCTGATTAAATTCAGTTATTAATGTAATAACTTTAATGTAAAGACTGAGATTGTGCTGCCCCTATGTGATGCAGTCCTTTGTTTTTCACATGCATTCAGAGCTCTCTTAGCATCAAACTGCTGATTCAGAATTTTGCAAACAATTGTGAAAGGTAAGCAAAAGCTTTGTGATATGATGCAAATGAATCAGAGAGACTGCACTGCATGAACAAAAGTCATTCGACTGAAGTGTAGGGCAGAAAGGGGTTTGTTACAAGACAATATATATCAACAGTTTTACCAATAAAAATGAGCTACAAGGGTAAATCTGATTATCGCAATAAAATCATGCAAAATTTTAAATGTTCGGGAGAGTGGGTTAAGTTGACCCACCCCCTATATCTTGGCAACTTTTTGGAACCACCCTCATTTCTGCCAGACTGTGAAAAGGAGAAACATGTGGGAGGAGTGAAAGGCACCCATTTACTGTTTAAATGTTTTGGGCTTTTAAAGAAAAATTTTAAAGCTATTTCAAAGCAAATTTATCAAGGACTAAAAATATTTATGATGCATATAGTTGATTTAGCAACATAGAAAACCATGCAAAACATTTAGCTCAATATTAGCCTGAATTAGTAAGCTAGCTAGTCCCCCCCCCCCAAAAAAAATGATGGGGATGGGGCAGAGTGAGCCAAATGCTGTGGGGTAAATTGAGTCAGCATTTTAACTTACCCCACCATAAGGCACTGATGTTATGTTAAACCTCTAACGTATAAACTGGTATTTTAATATGATATTATGCAAGTGGTTTAGTTTATCATATATATATATATATATATACATGTTGTTTGTAGTTTATTTATACATATAATCAGATATATCTTTCCACCTGTAGTCCCTAATGGATTTTTAGACATTGCAGAAAAGCTACCATGCCAAGAATCTTTTGATTAAAAAGCTTATTAGTTTCAGTGATATTTAGTGTTGTCAAATGATTAATCGCAATTAATCACATCCAAATTAAAAGTTTTTGTTTACGTAATATATGTGTGTGTACTGTGTATATTTATTATGTATATATAAATACACACTCATACAGTATATATTTGGAAAATATTTACATGTATTTATTCATGTAATCATAATTTATATTATATATTAATATATTTAATATATAAACATAACATATTTCTCTTAAATATATACATGCATGTGTCTGTATTTATATAATAAATATACACAGTACACACACATAGCCTATTACATAAACAAAAACTTTTATTTTGGATGCAATTAATCGCGATTAATTGCTTGACAACACTATAGTGACATTTATTTTTTCAATCTTATTCAGTTTTTATTTAATTTTTCTCAACAAACTCTCTGCTTAATCTGTTTTTGGGAAGGTTACAATTTTGGTGTTCAACGTTGTTTGTTTTAGAAATGCGTACAATTACAAAGATTGAAATTTAAGCATCATTTGGTCGGTTTTATGTTGTTTAAGTTAGCTTTAGGAAAAGAAATTGGCTATGACTGTTTGTTAAAGGAAATATTCTTAAATTAGTTTTTAGAAGACGTAAATTCTCTTTAGACTGAATAGATTCAATCAGATGGTCAGTTTACACCCAGATGGTGCATCTTACCCACTTACTCAGGTCAATTTACCTTTAACCTGGAGCAAATTGAGCCACGGGAACAATATTTTAGAACCCTTCATTAGAACCCCTCATAGATACATTTTGATCATTTAAAATGATAGGAAACATCCTGAAATTACTTTAGACACTTTCATTGCTCCTGCCTCATTTTCCCTTATCACATAAATAAAAAATTGCTCATCTTACCCCACTCTCCCCTAAATGTTTTTCTCAGTGTCATGGTGCACCTCGGTAGCGAGATAGATTAGTGACAACAGCACTGTCTCTTTGATAGCTTACTAGTTCATTCAGACTAGTTCAGGACGAGTAACGTTAGGTAGATTTCTGTACTTTAATGTTGCTCACAAATATAAACACTACCGGTCGCCCTGGGGCTGCAGTTGTGTTGGGATGGGAAGTCGTAAACATTAGCATAAAATGCTAATATAAAATAGACTCACCAACCCGCACAAACACAACGATCATTTAAACAAACTGACCATAGGCCTTTACCTTCTGTAAACATTTTGAGTCTTTCAACGTGGAGAAGACATGGCAATTTACTTGCACATTAGACCGCTGGGGGTGTAGTCATGATCGATGGTCATGATATGAGAAAGTGGTTAGGGCAAACAATGAGATTAAAAACGAGGTGCAGCGGTTTGATCTCGCCCCGGCGCTGTTAAATCGTTGCAAATGAAAACAGCAATTCAGCCCATTGAAAACGGTATAGGCTAAACTGTATTTTAACCAGGTGGGTGGTGTAAAAATTAAAATGGCGGCAAAGACACATTCAGTAGTAATATTTTAAAATTAATTTTACAGACTCAAGTCACTGTGTCACAAAGTAGTTCGCCTAGCCTACATCTCTTAGGACATGTTTCATTTTCACAACAATGTGCTTTGCACTTCCTTTATCTTTCTGCTAATCGATATACCACATGAGTTATTGGTCAGATTTTTCTCTTTCCACATATTAACATAGGCCTATTACATTTTACTGTTAGTTTTTACTTACTTTTTTTGTGTCTTACGTACAGACTAATGTAGCATAGTTTACTGAGGTTGTTTTCTATCTTTTTTTTTGTCAGACTGTGAGCTGTTTGTTTTTGAGATACTCCAGGATGAGAATCTCAGTAATCCTGCTGGAGAGGCCAGGGAAATTCTCCTAAGAAATTTTCATGTCATCCAAAAGAGGTGAGGGATATCACAATATGTTTTATTCATGCGTAGCTATTAGAGCGGACACGTACTCGCTCCTCCTTGTTTGTGCTGCACATTGAAAACCACAAAAAGTTAATTTATAGAAGCAAATTATTTGCAGCTTGAGAATATGTGCTCCCAACTGAGCTACAAATGAAACACAACAGTTAAATAGACAGGAAGCAAATGGCACAGTTCTTCTATATTTGTCTTTTCACAAGCAAGGAGTACAATTACAGCGCTTACCCACTGGAGTGGCTTTGTGGTTTGCTGTGCTGGAACAAGGTGTTGCAAAGAGAACAAGCGTACTTTTTTTTTCTTCAGCACTGGCTTACATGAATACTTAGCTGTCAATGCATAATTTGCAGATGCTGCAATGCACTGCTTTAGAGATGCATGTGTTTATACAGATACTCATCCTGCTATCAATCTAACGCCTCTTCGATTCTTTCAGAATTTGTCGTACGGCTCTCATTGCAGATCTGAAATGTTTATCTAGTCTAAGAAAGATAGTGGAACAATACAAACCATTTGATGAGCCTCAGTTATATCTGATTATAAGCCTTATACAATAATCCTGTTTATTTACATTTTTTAACATTGTGAAGTCCATTTGTTTAGAAGGTTATTTTATCCTTTACAACATGTTCTTCTCTAAAAGCATTTTTAAATCCTCTCTTTTGCAGACACCCACAAGAATTCCCCCACAGATGTAAGTGAACAGCTGTTTCATGATTCTAATTAATTGCTCACCGAGATTTCCGTTCAGAGCAACACTTGTTCTATAGAAAACAAGTCGGTTTCACAAATGATTCGATTTTCCTCCCACAGCATTTTCATTTCATGAATATCTGTCGAATTAACTCAACAAAGTTTCTACTTATATGAAGTTCTTGATTTAATTAATACATTTTTTGTCCTAGTTGAATCCAATCTTGAGGACAGTTCAGATGACAACCACAGCTCCAGTCTGGGACGCTCTGCCCCCTCGGATGATATGTCAGTGGCCTCTGACTACCAAGAGG
Source organism: Sinocyclocheilus grahami (assembly GCF_001515645.1). Taxonomy (NCBI): domain Eukaryota; kingdom Metazoa; phylum Chordata; class Actinopteri; order Cypriniformes; family Cyprinidae; genus Sinocyclocheilus; species Sinocyclocheilus grahami. The sequence continues at coordinate 823,510 of NW_015505636.1, forward strand.
AAGGTGCTCCTGAACGTGAGTTCAAGCCCCTCTTTGTGCAGATGAGTGTTTACTCGAATGTCTAATGCATGTAAGCTGTGATAAGCTGAGACAGGAAACTTGTCTAAAGCATCTTTAGCACATTTCTTGTTGTGGGGGTTTGACTGGTAGTGATGAAATACCCCAGTGGAGGTGTTTGGTAACAGATCACCCTCTAGTGGATTCCCACAACTCTGCTGCTGGCATTGAGGAGTGTGTGGAGGAGGAATGGGAGGGTGGTCTTTACCCTCCAAGAGATGAAGCTCTCCCTCTAGTGGCAGGCAAGCGGGATGTTTGGTCATATGTCCTGAGGTTCTTGGGGTTAAACTGTGGCATGTTTGACTGTGTTTAACAATGGTGTCAAAATGTTAGCTTTCTTGTCCTTCTGACACCAAGTATATTTACACTTGTATAGCCTACTACAATTTGGAAAACGCAAACTGCTATGTAATTCAAAGTTTAAAGAGAGAAAAACAGGATGTACTGCAGACTGAAAATAGCCCATCAAAATCATGTGTTTTGTGTTTGCTGATTGTTTTTTATTTTTTTACTAACGTGGGCAGTTTGCTGTTGCTTTGGGCCATGATCTGTGACTGATCATCCCCGGTTCCTCTGTAACCAGCTGGTCTTGAAACTCAACCCTGTACCTGAGGGGCGTTTTATCCATTTTCTCTTCTTTATCACTTATCATACAACTGACAATTTTCTCAGAGGGATCAAAAGCCTGCAGCTTTGCAGAAATAAGCGAAAAGAAAAGAGTGAAGGGACATTCAAGTCAATAGCATTGATCTCTATAGTGACCGGCTCAGAGACGATACTGTAATCCAATAAAAGGCAAAGAGAAATCAGAATCTCTCTCTTTTTTTTTTGTTGCTAGATTTTTACTTCATAGAACTATTTTCTTCTCTTAACAGTTTTCCAGATTGAACAGAAAAGAAAAATTTCAGGCTACACAATTGCCGTTTGTGAAAATCATAAATGATTGTTTTTATCTTGAATACGCCTTCTTGTTCACTGACACGAAACTTCTCACCACCCTGGTAAAAATGAATACTCCATCGTCCCATTTATTTTATATGTTGTTTGTAATTTAGCAACAAAAGGGGTCAAACCTGGATGTGCTCCTTTGATTCTCTTCTTTGCCGGAAAAGGCATATAAGTCAAAGAGGAGTAACTCGAAGAAAATTCGCATCATGTCGCTCTTTCAATAAAGATAATGACCAGCAAGGGCAAGTGCAGTTCAGGGTTCATGTTTAGTTCACCAGTTGGGAATCTCACCTCAAACCCAACAAGAGGACATTTGGAATTTGAGCGGGAGAGCGTTTCGGTGCATATGAAATTAGAGAGAGGAATATAATCATGAAGATTAAGATTAAAATGTGCACCCTTTTCAGCAATTCAGATTTAGTTTGTTTTCTCATTTGCCTTTTATTCAATAAGAATGCTCCATGCTGAGAGCCCCTTTTTGCTTAGCTCGAGTGAATGAAAAACAAAATGCATATGTGATATGAATGAGCCGGTGTCCTTGCATGCTGATATTTTCAAATTTACCCTATTGTAGCAGAGGGTAAATATAGTTCAGGCATTCAATTCTTGCACCGTTACTCGCTTCGTGAAGTCACATGCTCGCCTGTGTGAGGAAGGGACATTGACTGTGTCTGCTTGTGCTCTAACCTGACTGGAGGACGAGGCTGCAGTTGACTCGTTGATGGGAGGAGTCAGTGTTATTTCATTTAGCCAGCGCTGCCTCCCTGTCTCCAGAGGGAGGTTTGACACTAGATTTGTTATAGCTGACAGGAACAGATGGGCGCTCTATTGTCAGGGCCCCTGTCTGTATGGTAATGTGAACTGAGTTTCACCCGCAGACCGCACGGTTGACCCCACCGTGCCTGCAGCCTCGTCTGGATGACAGAAGCCCTGCAGCCGAGGATGGGAAGCCCAGGGCAGGAGGAGCCTCACAGTGGGGTGGATATTTTGCCAGGTCAAGTTTAGGAAATGCAAAAGTTGTAGAAAAAAAGAAACATTCTTATCACTCTGAATGGTTTGAGTAGTAGATATTTGCTTGGAATGATTGCTAAAATGATAAAAAAAAGATATAGATCGCACACAAGACTCAAATCCACCAATCATTTCAGTAATAACAAATAGAGCAGAAAAGGTGTATGGTTTGTCAGACTGACAGGAGTTTGTGTGTTTAAGAGGCTAATATCAATGCATGTCCTATCAAAGGCTGCACATGCTCTGGGCTCTTTGTGTGCACTGACTTGATTTATGTCCAGAAACAAAAGCCCCTCTCGTTCCTGTTATCTTACCCCACCAAAGCTTTACAGGCAAAGCTGGAGAAGCCAATCAGAAAGGCCAAGGATTCAGAGTTAAGTTGTTTCTTTATCGCAAATTAGATCATCAAGATGTAAATTAAATTTTTTTCTCAAGATCTTAGAGCCTCGTAATTAATGGTTGTGAAATTGATTGTTGTAATGAATCTCTGGAGAGTCCAAAAAGAGCTTGCATCAATGAAAAAGACATTTTAGCTTGGCAATTAAGCAACCCTTAGCAAACTATAGTGACCAAATCTCATTTTCGTCATCATCACAATTACTGTCAAGGATTTTCGGCAGAGCTCTGTCCTGCAGCCTCGGATTGTCATATTTATCCTAATGCAATGGCATGTGGAGGTGAAGTCATGTGATCATAAACACCTTACATGACCTCAGTGTTTGAGTCGCCGTTAGCTGGTACTCATCCATGCCTCTTAACTCTATACGTTTACTGTGAGTGCATGCTCACACTTTGAGTGTTTCTTCCTCCCTACAGTAAACTTTTGACCCCTAGGTCTTGTTCTGGTCAATTCGTGACCTGTCTGAACTCTGTAGGGCAACTGAGTCTACATTATTGACCTGTATGCCATAGCAACAGCATAGTTCAAATAAAGTTTCACTGACTGGGACAAGATTTGGATCTTGCCCCCCCCCCCAAAAGCATCCATCCATTCTAGTAATCATCCATTAATTTCCTCCAATCGCGATTAATATTCTGCTGCAGTTTTGTGAAAGAGTAAAGTATGAGGCATTGGCAGGCTTCATAGGGCACGTTAAATTACTTCGGCAAAGATGACACCATCTTTCCTCTGTGCTGTCATTTTCCCACCCTCTGTTTCCCTTTGCATTAATTAATTGAAATAGACACATATTAGACCCGAGCATCCTCAGTGCATCGCTGCTTCTGCCACACGGGTTCAAAAGTTCACTTCACTCTCAGAAGGCTACGATGCTGCAGAAAATGCTGATATTTGCTCTCGCTCCGTCTCTCGCTCATTTGTAATTTCACTGTTTCACCCAAACACGCTCTCACTTTTCCTCCAGCCCAGTATAGTGATCATTCGGAAGAGATTTTCAACTGTTAATGTCATATCATTGTCAGTCGCCCTATTCATTGTGCAATGATGAGTCAACAGAGCGTACATCACTATATTCATCATGCATATTCTTTCTTTCATTGGTTAGGAAAATATTGCTTCTGTGTTCGATATAGTATGTCTCGGTCTAGTAAAAGTTACCGTGGGTGAGGAGAGGAAGTCTTTCATGATTTGCAAAGGATGAAATAAGCAGAATAGGAAGTCACAACCTTGAGTGTCTAATCTTCTTTGCAGCCTGTCAGTATCGCAGACAAATGGCAAAACGATTCAATGCTGTGGGTTCAGCTAGAGGTTAGCCTTCCCAGGTACCTCCAGCTCTCCCTCTCTCTTTCTCTCTCTCCTCTCCCCCTTACCCATCTTGCAAATGAGAATTTGATTTTTCTCTCCACTGGATTCCATTTCTGGAGATTGATGAAGTTTCGATGCAAGGCCCAGGTGGCCTGATACTTTCATTGGGAAACAAATGAAAGCGTGTGTAGGTGTGTTCGCCTGTACACCCACAGGGAGGGAGTGCTGTTCAAATGTCTTCTATGTGTCTTTTTTAGTTTTAGCTAAATGCAGATTTGCTCTCGGCAACCGGTCTGTTGCATTCGTAATATTTACAAATGCCTGTGTTTTGCAAGGGCATTTGTGCAGTGTTTTTATGTTAGAAATGAACATTCACAGATTCTTTTTTTGTCTTTGTATTTGCTGACATAATCCATGTGACGTTTCTGACTCTTTGAGGTCTGTTCTACAGCAGCATTTGGAATGTTTTCACATCTTTAAACTGACCAGACGAACTGTTTTTCCATGAAATGTCTTTCTACCCTATGATTTGTCAGCCTGTGTAGGTATCATTTATCTGTCAAAAAATTGAAAATATTATGCTAATTGCCTAATTTACCATATGTTTTAAATTGAGTGTTGAAACATGTAATAATCATAAAAGAGTTTTCCCCCAGATGGTTCTGAATTTGAGTAAGGAGCTTCACGAGTGAGAGGCTATATTTAAGTTTGGGAGATTTCTGGTCTGGTAATGCACATTACTGCAGTGTGTGTGATAAAACACAACCATTGGTAACCACTGAACCAAATCATTTTCATGATGACTGGCAGGGCCATGATGTAACATATTCCAATGTACAGAAAAAATCCTCTTGATGTTATCACAAGATGAGGATTTTCCGTGAAGTGATTTTTTGTTACAACAATGCCTGGCTGCAGTCCATAAGCACCTTGAGCCAATAAAAACACTTCAAGTTAACTTATCCTGCTCTCCTAAATTTTATAGAGCAGCATAAGATGGAAAATTGTCTCCAGATTTGTGTTGTGTATATAATAAATTATTTCAAATAAAGCACAAGTTTTATTTTTATAAAGAGGACATTGCTCATATATGGCTGGATTAAGATTACAGATGTGTAACTGTTGGCTGTTGTAGTTCTATCATTTAACGCTTGAAGCCTTTGAACTTTCTATTTATTTACTCAAGGACACGCGCGGTGCTTCTGCCCTGTAGACCTGTTCTGCGCGTGCTCCACAAAGACGATATTTATAGGCAAATTACTATAAAGGTGTTTAGAAAGTATTTCGAATGTGAATTGTTCGTTTTGGTTATTGAATATTGTAAAATAAGAGAATCCCGAAATCATGTTAATATATAGCCTATAAATATATATATATTAGGGTGTAGCGTGTGTAGGTGTGTTCGCCTGTACACCCACAGGGAGGGAGTGCTGTTCAAATGTCTTCTATGTGTCTTTTTTAGTTTTAGCTAAATGCAGATTTGCTCTCGGCAACCGGTCTGTTGCATTCGTAATATTTACAAATGCATGTGTTTTGCAAGGGCATTTGTGCAGTGTTTTTATGTTAGAAATGAACATTCACAGATTCTTTTTTTGTCTTTGTATTTGCTGACATAATCCATTTGACGTTTCTGACTCTTTGAGGTCTGTTCTACAGCAGCATTTGGAATGTTTTCACATCTTTAAACTGACCAGACGAACTGTTTTTCCATGAAATGTCTTTCTACCCTATGATTTGTCAGCCTGTGTAGGTATCATTTATCTGTCAAAAAATTGAAAATATTATGCTAATTGCCTAATTTACCATATGTTTTAAATTGAGTGTTGAAACATGTAATAATCATAAAAGAGTTTTCCCCCAGATGGTTCTGAATTTGAGTAAGGAGCTTCACGAGTGAGAGGCTATATTTAAGTTTGGGAGATTTCTGGTCTGGTAATGCACATTACTGCAGTGTGTGTGATAAAACACAACCATTGGTAACCACTGAACCAAATCATTTTCATGATGACTGGCAGGGCCATGATGTAACATATTCCAATGTACAGAAAAAATCCTCTTGATGTTATCACAAGATGAGGATTTTCCGTGAAGTGATTTTTTGTTACAACAATGCCTGGCTGCAGTCCATAAGCACCTTGAGCCAATAAAAACACTTCAAGTTAACTTATCCTGCTCTCCTAAATTTTATAGAGCAGCATAAGATGGAAAATTGTCTCCAGATTTGTGTTGTGTATATAATAAATTATTTCAAATAAAGCACAAGTTTTATTTTTATAAAGAGGACATTGCTCATATATGGCTGGATTAAGATTACAGATGTGTAACTGTTGGCTGTTGTAGTTCTATCATTTAACGCTTGAAGCCTTTGAACTTTCTATTTATTTACTCAAGGACACGCGCGGTGCTTCTGCCCTGTAGACCTGTTCTGCGCGTGCTCCACAAAGACGATATTTATAGGCAAATTACTATAAAGGTGTTTAGAAAGTATTTCGAATGTGAATTGTTCGTTTTGGTTATTGAATATTGTAAAATAAGAGAATCCCGAAATCATGTTAATATATAGCCTATAAATATATATATATTAGGGTGTAAAAAGGAATACAGTAAACAACGCCACTGATGGATTTTTTTTAGAGACATCAATTCTTAATTCCAATGTGTAATATTTAGTCTATAATTTATAGCTTAATTTGGGCCCATAGGCTATATGTAGCTATTTATAAATGTATTGTTTAATCCGATTTACTGGTAGCCTACTGAAATAAAATATTTTGTGATGTCTTATTTTTGCATAGGTCGAATCATTCCCGGTGATTGAATTGAAAAATCACGATCTTGAGTTAACGAAGTTTATTGATTATATATGGTAGAATGAATGAATAAATAAAAAATACATTTAAATGTGAACGGTGTCTAGGCTATAATAGTTAGCCTATAGGCCTATTAGAAATCAATTCAAGCAGGTATTTGTTAAAACCTGAAAAAATCGAGATAGCCTTTCCTACAAGCCTAAATACACACTAAAATAAACATTTATGAGAAACAGAGACAACTTTTATTAGGATGTCATTTAATTAATTCGTTGTCATGTTCTGTTAGATGTTAGATTCTGTTTTTTTATACGTTTTATGTATGTATCATATATAGGCCTACTGAATTATTTTACAGTCAGTGTTGTCGAAGTTCAGTTTTCTTCAGAGAACGCCATTCACTTTCACTTAACACGCGCCCCCTGGTGGACTTTTTACATTTAGCTTTGACCATTTCCCTCAAACTAAAGCAATCCTACTGATATTTACACGTTTGATATAAACTAAACGACACTTTTAGGCGATCACTTAGTAGGCCTACTATCGAATTTCATGTTTGTTTGTTTTTCTGAATTGGAAATCTGATTATTTTCCCTCACTCATTCTCAGTTAAACAAAACAGACCCACAATAGCAGTTTTCTGGAGTTTATCAGACGGTCATAAATACCTGTGTGGGACACATGTATGTGAGCGTTAACAAACACGTCAAACTTTACGACCGTCCTGCATTCCTAATGTGATTGATGCTCGATATCATGAATCTTGATTTGCCGTCCGCAGGCAGTCGACACGTGTCCGCTGGCGTAGGCTATTTCATAGTACTTGTATCAAAACTGTTCAAAGCCCAAAAAACCTAACAAACAAGCAGATAAGAGACGTAAAACTGCGGAATTGTCCAATAGTATTCCTTTACTTTTATTATTTTTTATGCTTTTTTTTAAATATAGCCTATAGCCTATATTTACCGTCGAAGTGATCATCTGCACTCATATGCCTATATTAAATTCATTAAATCGATAGCTGCAATAGGGGGATTAGGACTATATTTTGTTTCAACGTTAGTGTCAAGTATCCTACAAGAAAACATGGATTTTTATTGTATTATTGTTATGCTACACAAATAATAGGCCCATTTCAATATTATTTGGCAAAAACCTAACAAACAAGCAGATAAGAGACGTAAAACTGCGGAATTGTCCAATAGTATTCCTTTACTTTTATTATTTTTGATGCTTTTTTTTTTTAAATATAGCCTATAGCCTATATTTACCGTCGAAGTGATCATCTGCACTCATATGCCTATATTAAATTCATTAAATCGATAGCTGCAATAGGGGGATTAGGACTATATTTTGTTTCAACGTTAGTGTCAAGTATCCTACAAGAAAACATGGATTTTTATTGTATTATTGTTATGCTACACAAATAATAGGCCCATTTCAATATTATTTGGCATATAAAATTGGAAACGAATGTAGAAAAAAAACAGATGAGCAATTCTAACAAAACAGGCAGTGTGTGTTAGTTGTGATAAATGTAATCCGTTGTTCCATTCTGTGCAGTCTTTGTGGGTCCAGTTGAAACAGACTGTAAAGTGTTACAAACCCCTCTGGTTAGCCATGATATTTATATATAGGCCTATTTTTTAAACACCTACATGAAAAGCTGTGTGTGTGATGTTATATTTTAAATGAAACCAAATGAACTGCTTATTAGATGATAAAAGTGGTTTAGCATCCATTAACATGATCCAATACAGTTACAAGGCAGAAGAAATTATACATGCTTACCTCTTTTTTGTCCTGCAAATCCCTTATGTTTGTAAAGACTTAGAAGGGTGGTGGTATATAATTTAGCCCTGTAGTAATTGGTTAAACTGATGTTTTTACAATTCATTCCGAAATGCAACACTCTGCAAGCCTTTTTTCTTCTCTTATAGGAATGTCTCAATTTCTCCCCACATTCAAAACATTTGCTTGTGACAGAGTGTCTTGTAAATGGATCCAAAATGATATTGAACAGCTAATAGAAACAGCAGCAGCAATGCAATGCTATATTTTAAAAGAATTAAATAAATGCCTGAATTATACACTCCAAAACATTTAATGCCACAATGTTGTCTAATGTAGGTAGTTTATTAAAAACATTTCATCTGCGTTTTTATCTTAATTTTGTTAGATGAAGATCTGTATATGCAGTCACTTTTACTTTCTTGTGTGAAATAAATGAACATCCTTTCATATTTTTTTCCTTTTTTTGTAGCTTTTATTAGAAAAAATAGGAACCTGCTCATAATTCTGGTTGAAATAAACACACACTCATTTTTATTGTATATTCATGTCTAGTTAGTTCATTTTTCTTTGTGAATTGGCTATAACCGACAGCACCAAATTCCAAGCTTTCTCATGCCTCAGCTCCACTAGTTTAAGTATATTTCCACATCTCGCCGAACTCATTTTTCTTCGCAGCCGTGTGTGATGATGACACTGCTTTCGAGTCATATCTCCTCTGGCTGTCGCACCCCAGTCCACCTCTCTGCCATCTCAGGATTATAGTATTTGCAGTTAAACTTTTGAATGGATGTCATAATATATGGGGGTAAAATTTATAGAGCTCTGGTCTCTCAACGGAGGACCCCCTTTGCTTTCCCTGCTCATTGTCAGACTATAAATTTTCCTCTTGTACGGTGCAGCTCGTCAGTAAAGGAACAATGTTGTGGCACTAAAGCATGCTAAATGGTTTCCCACATCATGTGTGAAGCCCACAATTGCGCCTTTAAACAGAGGCCGGCTAAAGGTCCATTCTGGAATCTTGTAAATAATAAGTAATACTGCAAAACTGTTCAGGGGCTGCATGATTTCAGGTCTCATGTTGTGAATAACAGATCCTTTTCATTCAAATCGAATCAGTTCTTGTTAAGGACAATTTAGAGAGGTGATGTTCAATTGAGCCATTCACCTAGGGATTTTTCTCTCTCAGTCTTTTGCTCCCCCTCCCTAATGCCTTTCCCTATTTTTTTCTCACCCTCCTAATGTTCGCTATGCGCAGGCATCGCACAGAGGCCACTGCCTTTGCCTTTAATGAGGAGAAATGTGTCAATTTGCTGTTCTCTGTGTGCAGTTTGCGTATTGGTGTGCAGTACAGGGGGGTTAAGGATGCACGGAGTGCTCCTTTTTTCTAATCAAGTGCTGTACAGGAGAGCGCAGTAATTCCAGTCTCTCCATCTCTCCCTGATCAGCATTCCTCCCCTGCCTCTCCCTTCAGCCCCCCAGGGACCCTCGTGCCTTCTGTTTCACCTCAACTCTGAGGTTCACGCCGAGGTCAGCCGTAGGCCCGTGCTTCCCGTGCACACGGTGCGTAACTGGAAGACATGGATTAGGGCATCGATCTGATGCAGATTTCTTGTACTGTTTTTATATTGTATATACAGGTATCTTCTTATCTTTTTGGCTTATTGCTTGATATAGGAATTTTTATTTATTTATCAGTGTTGTGTGTGTGTGTGTGTGTGTGTATGTTTAATATACATTCCAGTAACTTAATAAAACTCTTAAACATCCTCAAATTTAATATTAATTTTCATACTGTACTATATATTATTTTAATGGCAAAATTCAGTTGTAGCATTAAAATTATTAATTAAGATTGTAGTGTTTTATTTTACATTTATTTAGACAAATTAGAATATAATTTTAAAATAAGACAATTATCAGATATCAGCCATAACATCATAGTGTTTATCAGCTTATCTGTATTGAGAATTCAGTGTATCTATCTCTATTTGTAAAATGTGGTGCATTATAACGGAATGCTACAGTATGCAAATGTGATCACATGATCGGTTAGTAATCTTTCATGGACTGTTTTAATCAATATGTTAGTGGTCTTGACTTTTGTGTCCACAGTAAATCATTGTATTGTGTCGATGGTCGCATTCGGAAACGTCAAGGTACAGCTGAAATGCAGACAGGCAATCTTCCCTAGATATTTAATCATTTGATCAGTGCATTTTGATAATTACCAGTGTCATGAAGACATAAACAGAGAAGAGAAAAAAATCATGCACATAACCAAAAAATACAATATTTAATGTAACATTTTGATCAGGCATTTAAAAAAATTAAATGAAAACAAACTTAAATGTATAAATAAATCTACATTTTGCCGCATTTATGTCTTTGAAAGGTCTTTGCATCTGTCACTGCTGACTGTGCCCTGTCATTGACTCATAGCCACTCAACTGTGTTGCTATTTAATGGTGTTTTACATTAACTTCCTCGGCTCATTACAGCATCAATCAGATTTTTATAGCCAGATCACCTGCTGTGCTCATAACATCACCTGTGAGCGCAGTATTATGCATGTTTGTGAAGATGTTAAATGCGCACAGAGCCCAGCTTTATTATCCAATATGAACACCTGAAATGAGCTTATGACGAATGGTAATTAATTAAATAGTATATGAGGTTGTTTGTTCGCCACTCATTTGAGACCTGCTGCTCTCGCTGTCAAATTTTTCGATGTCATTGTTACAAAAGGGTTCTCTGCAGAACGAGTCTGTGAGGAGTAAACACAGCAGCCCATTGGTGGTGGCAGGCAGAGATAGGAGTAATGTGACCTGGAGCTGTGCCTACCTCTATGTTGCAGGAGGAGGGAGGCTGGGCCGGCCATATCTTGGTTCTCCTGTATCCCGCCGAGCCCCACTCGTGGCATCAGTCCCCGCTCTCTTGCTGCTGTGGCACTGATGAACGTCCCTCTGCGTGGCACGCTCGATGCCTCACTCCACCAATCTCGGCCTGCCACATCGCAGAGGCCATGCCATGCATCACCACAAAGCATCTAGCAGCCGTGGAGAGCGCCTGGGGGAGAGTCATTAGCTGTGTGTCGCTCCCTTTCTCCTCTCCCCACATCTCCACGTATTTGTGTGCTTCTTGTCATGAGTTACTGACAAAATCAAGCTTGGAATTGGACGGCTGCTTAGTGAAAACTGAACAAGTCCTCTGATGCATGATTTTTGATACATTTTGGTGCTCCATTTTTGTCTTTGAATACTTCAGAATAATTAATGTTGATAAAGAACAACATGAGAAAACAAAATAAATGAAGTCGGAAAAGGCCTAACAGCACAAAACCTCTGAGAACGATGGTGATGTAACACTCTGAAATATTCATAAACATCCACAGCACGTTTAAATGGAAATGATTGGCCTTATGCTAATTAAGGAGGGAGAATGCAAGGGGTGAGAGTTAAGAAACCTCACCGCTCTGAATAATTAAAAATGCAATTTATAGGTGAAATTAAAATCCTCAAGACCGGTGCCACGTGCATTTTTTTTATGTCACTTTATTAGATCTACAGAGGTAAATGATTTTGTTTATGATGGTTTCAAATGTGCATGTTTATAAAAACGTGTAGAATCTAAGGAAACTGACAATGTAAGAAACAGGCAGAAATGTAACAGTTCGAGCTCTTGATTTTTTTTCCATTGCCTTTTTGGCTGCTTTTTGTCCTCTGTGGCTTTAAATATATCAAGCTCTGATTGGTTTGAAGGAAATGACTGAAGTTAAATGTTGCATCTGTTCGCCCAATCAGAATCTTGGGTTTCCTTGGAGACAGTTCAGAATAGAAAAACATGCCATTTTTTTCTGTAGGTGAAATGTTTGGTTACACTGCTACCCTGTGGAAGAATCACGAATATAGTGACTGACCAGAAGCACGCCCACTGTTTGTTTGGTTTCCTCAGGAGGGCAGGTCGTAGTTTGTGAAGAACACAAATTCGCCATTCATTTTGCCATTGCTTAAGTCTCTGACCGCACCATGGGGTCAAACAGCAAGGCCTGAGGAAGAAGGTTGTCAGTAGGTGTGTGAAGATTAGAGAGACTGTTAATTGTACGCCATTCTCACATTTCTTCTGTTTATTCTGTTTCTTCTGAACTATTACCGGGGCTTGACCTTTTAGATAAATGAACAGAGGGGGATGTGGATGGATGAGGGGAGTAAAAGGTGTCGGGACGAAAGCGCACAAAGAGAAAAATGAACAGAGAAGTGGCTGGACCGAGGCCTCCGTTTTTTTCGATGATACATCAACTTACCCTTGACAAACAGTTGTATTTATGACGATGTAGATGTGGCCGTGTGTACGGAAAAGGCTCATGTGTGTTCGTGAATGTGAGTGAGGGTCAAAGGGCTTCTCTGCGAGATGGTCATCTGTCTGATAAACTGGACACATAACATGGCGGGCTACAGAGCTCGATGGTGATGTCACGCAGACTGGGAGCGTTTGATGAGCTGAGTCTTATTTATAGAGGCATTAGATTCTCCAAGCTGTTATATCCACCGCTCACATCACAGTTGCGCTTATCGTTGTTCTTTTGACCATTTTTTCCAGTGACAAGTTCAAGACAGCCCTCTGCACAGTTGACTGCATAACGCTGTCTGTTTTATGCATCGAATGGCAGCCTTAGCTCAAAGAGAAGAGATGCCACAGAGATTACGTCGACATTAGCTTGCAGGGAAGGAAGCATCTGCTCGTGTCTAAATGAGTTTTAAATAAGCCTGGTAGCGTGCCCAGAGGCCCACCTGTCGCCTACGCTCCCTTTTAGCTCTTGAGGTTTGAAGTTGATGAAAGCCGGATCGAGAGGGTGAGCATTTGTGTCTCGTTTCCCTGTATGCAGCAAATTGTTCGCCTGCGCTGCCACTCTCAAATGCCCTAGAAAACATGCTAAAAATAGGCGCGTGGGTGCAGATTAAAGTGCAGCAAGCCCTGCACGAGATTTTGATATATTCTTATTACAGTTGTCATCATATCAGCTGTGCCATCAGGGGCCCGGGACAGTTTTTTAATGGGTGGGCCGGGCCCCCGCTTCCCTAAACCTGGAGGTTATACCGCCTTATGATGACAGGAAAAAATTGTAATTTTAGCAGTGCAAAAGCTCAATGGTACACCTTTGTACATCATCTACACCTAAATATAAATATTTATCATTTATAGGAACTGTTACATTTACAAATCTCTCTCTCTCTCTCTCTGTGTGTATGTGTATGTGACCCTGGACCACAAAACCAGTTATAAGGGTCAATTTTTTTAAATGGACATTTATACATAATCTGAAAGCCAAATAATGAAGCTTTCCATTGATGTATGGTTTGCTAGGATAGGAAAATATTTGTCTGAGATACAACTAGCCTATTTGAAAATCTGGAATCTGAGGGTGCAAGAAAATTTAAATATTGAGAAAATCGCATTTAAAGTTGTCCAAATGAAGTTCTTAGCAATGCATATTACGTTTTAAATTGAATTATTGATATATTTACAGTAGGAAATACAAAATATCTTCATGGAACATGATCTTTACTTAATATCCTAATGATTTTTGGCATAAAAGGAAAAACGATAATTTTGACCCATACAATGTATTCTTGACTACAAATATACCCATGCTACTTATGACTGGTTTTGTGGTCCAGGGTCAAAAAAAAAATATAATCCTCATCTAAAATATATTTAAAGTCTGGTGTCCCTCAGGGCTCGAT